>NW_028259156.1:8939393-9090909 GCF_977971745.1 Zootermopsis nevadensis | reverse complement strand
CACTCTAGCAATCATTGCCATTGTTTAACCTCCACTTTAGTGCCTCTTTCTTCCTCGTATGGATTAAGGAGATTAATGATAGGGTTCCGTGGGCGCATTATAAATTCCACCTCGAGTTTGCGGACCGGAGAACCATCATTTAGAATATTTCTCTTTGTGTTCGGACCTGCATTACCGAAAGCCATTGAAAATTGTTAGGAAGTTTAATGATACTATAACAACTTTTGACAAGCAGTAGTGTCATATTGAGATTTACGCATAGGGTAATGAGCTTTCAAATTTCTTCTAACGTTGCATTTATTGGGGATGGTTTTCATCTGGAATTTTTCGCCGTGTAGTCTTGTACATATCAACCGACGTTTCGGTGTAGTTTGGTGCCTCTATCACCAGGGTTATAAATATATATTAGGCCTGCATGATTCACCTTACAAAAAGAAAATCTCGTTATTTTTATTATCCCTAACACGTAGGTCATGTGACATGAAGTTAGTTTCGTAGTTGTCGAAGTGGCGCCACTCTCAGATATGTGCGACAGTCATTACCAAACAGCTAATTATTATACTCTCTGCACTAAGTTACTGGTTTATCTTTGGCCCCTTACTTGGCTGGTCTAGGAGTAAAGATACTTTTTATGAAAGTGTAACATTAATTATAGTGTTCGCGTATTCCCGTCTAAAGCTTAAATTGAAATTTAGTTTAACACACCATAAACGATATCCTTCACTTTATACAACAACAACCATTTTTCGTTACTATGGATGCCCAAATCCTTCACTGGCGCACACAGTACAAAGAGTAATGTGTCAACTGGGTATGTTCCCAACCAAATTAAATAAACGAACAATGCAATAATAATATATTTAGTTATATGTTGGTTGAAAAAGTGTCTACAAATTATTGTATAAAATATTTTTTTTTAAACTACTCATATAATTAATGATGGGAAAGTTATCAAAAGCAAAGGAAGACCACTCTTTATCAGATTACTTCAACCATAATTGCTTCCATTATAGATTTTAGTCTTTAAAAAAATAGTTTTATTTACTAGGTCAAATCTTGGAGATCCCAGAGAGAAGGGATTAAGCTTCATCCAAACAGTTTCATGTGCGCATATGGGACACTAAATTTTAAATTTAGCCTATAGGATGATATCAACACGTCGATATTTTGTAACGAATGATGCATCAACTACTGAGTTGTGTTTTAAGTACGTGGTAACTAGTGATGGAAATATTATAAATCTGCTTGAAATTAAGGAAACTAGAAGTTTAATGATAGGAAGTGAATATGATAGAGCATATTGTGTACTTTGTCTGGATAAAATGGTATAAAGCGCCATTTGGTGCAGGAGTGTCGCTGGGCTGGGGGGTGAGGTGAATAACGGCTTTGTGGTTTTCTGCCCGCAACTCTTTGTTAAAATATGCACATCTATAAAAACAAATTACAGTAGCCAATTACATAACTAACCCCTTTCATGTTTTGTGTGTGTGTGTGTGTATTTGCGATAGGTGGAACCAATATTTTGAATTGGCAAAATTCGCTTAACTAAAAGTGATTGCCTTTTTAATTGCGTTTGGCTAGTTTAGGTACTTTTCCAATATCATTAAGACACGAGATAACTGGTAATGTACTAACAGCAGCTCTGTTTAACGCATTGCAGTGGAAATATGTAACATGCATGTTACCACTGTTATTTCGTCACAACAACCCTATTGTTGAAATCGATCAGAAGAACTTTGTGAAGTGGCATTGCAGTATGTACTCATTCAGCGGTGGAGATATTTGTTATACTACGTTTGATGTTATCTATGCTAACTGCGCACACAAAAAGTCTGAGCAATTCTAGTTTAGCTTTTATTGAATTCTTTTGCGATATAATTTAAACAGCGTAAGCTTTATAACATAGAATGTTGTTATGACAGTGATTAATTGAGATGCCATCTATAAGTAAGCTGTCGTAGTTGACATGTCGGTACAAGTCCAAAAACTTTTTTGAGGGCTAAGGAAATAGCCAACTCCTTCAGAAGCTGGTAATTATTCAAATGGTGAAATATTTTCAACCGCCTCGGGAACCGAATAGGCTATTCTGTACCATTAACAAGAGCCCACTACTCGACGGTATTGTGAGAGAGATTAATCCCGTCCACACTCCCATATCCCATGTCTTTATGAATCAAGTTCATATCATCTTTCCGACTATTCCTACATTTTTCAAGTGGACTCTTCCTTTCAAATTTACTATTAAAATTCTGTAGGCATTTCTCATCTGAGTAAAGTTACAAGAGTCCTCGGTAGGAAACCCGGTCATCGGCCGAGATAGGACCCACCCCCCCTGCCCCCACACACGTACACGAAACTCAGCGTCACAAATCTTGAAGTCACTGGACTGGACAATATTTATGGTTCTATGTTTACTTTATACACTTGCATGCTCCATTATTTTCAACTACTATTAATCACGTTACACGATAAATGTAAGTGTTGTGAACAATTTAAATTTCATATTTTCCCAGCTGATTTCGAAGAAGTTGTGTTTGTGCTTTTGATTTCAGCCACTGATATCTGATTGGCTGATTTCAACAAATCGAACAAATCGTGTCATCTGCATATACCGCAAATAACAACGTGTATTTTGTCTTTCCTGGGATACTGGGAACGACCCGTTCTTCAAGTGCCTGAGCACTGCGGGTTCCAACTTTTCGTTGGCTTGATCTATAGGCATTCGGTAGGACTCCTTGGATGAGGGATCGGCCCGTCGCAAGGCCTCTACCTGTACACAGGACAGCACAACACAACATCGATGGCTTGAGTGGGATTCGAACCCACGGTCCCAGCGACCAAGCGGCACAAGGCCCACGCCTCAGACCGCGCAGCCACTACGGACCCATTTTGTCTTTATTAATTCTTATATGTGATCAAATGTCCAGCTTTGCAAATTACGTATGATGTACGAGACGATCTGTAACAAAATTCTGTTACTAACGTTAAAATACGGGTGTGTTCTGGATTGTACCGCCATGTCATCTGGTAAAGTACTAATCGCCATGATGATGGAGGCAGCAAGTGCATCTGAAACGTTGGAAAACTTCTACCAGACTACACGGCGCCACAACCCAGAAGGCAGCCATCTTCATACTCGCCGCCGTGAGAATTCCTATTCCTAACGTTAAAAGTTTCGAAGATCCTAGACCATGTGCGCGAAAACACATTTTTAGTATTGTGTAATTATTCCGTTCTCACTTTTACAAAATTCACTTCATGAAGGTCAGTATCTGAATTTTTTTAATAATTATTTATTTGTTAACCTCTGGAATGTAATCTATTAATCTTACACTATCAAAGCTCCAGTGCTGTGGCTGGCAAGTTTGTGATTAGACAACTAATATTCGTATGTCTGCTGGTAATACGTTCACTTTGCGTTAAAGATTCAATAGCGTCGCATGGCGTAAGCCACCTGAAGAATTGCTGTGCTGTAGTTCGATAAGGTATTCGATGCGTGTGCGTTTGAAGTAAATTGAATCTCCACATTTAAATGTTGCACTAGAAGAAGGTTTCATTGGATGCTCGAGTGATTGTGAAGTTCACTTTGCAGTAAAACAAAGTAAATAAGTAAAGTAACGCTATAAAATGTTCGCCAGGTGCAGGAATGAGAACTGTGTGCAATCTTTCGAATTCTGGCTTTAGACTTGTTGTGTTCCGTCCTGCTTGCTCACTGATTGCTGACCGACCACTCGTAAGTAGCTTCTTGCTTCATTACGTACTCTGTTTCGCTGTGTTCATGTTGTTCAGACTGTACATAAACAGCGTTCTCTAGCAGTCCAATATGGCGTCTGTCCCTGTTTTTCACGTCCCCGGATCTAACTCCGGGGAAGACTAACCTGATTGTCCTGTCCTCTGACACTGAGGACAACACAGTCCAGAATAGTTGGTTTGTTTCCACGTATATATCGATTTAAATCATCCTGTTTGATTTTCTTTCGTCTAGGAACGCGGCTAGAATATTCATATCAGAAGAATATCTTACTGTAAAGTAACATTTTCATTAACAATATTGGAAAGGTATAATCTTGGGGTACACTTCAATTTCAAAGATGTTCTTCACGCCACATTTCTGAAGGTGATGTCAGCAGGTTCCTTAATTGATAAACATGGTCCCAAGGATTTGTGGTCACACATCGACCTTTATAAGATTTCGGGCTTTTACATGGCGAATAAGAATATGTCTGCTTTCTGTGTCGTTTCGCCGCGTAGTCTGAGAGAAGTTTCCTGCAGGAAGCATCTCTGAAACGTCGGTAAATTGCTACCAGACTACTCGGTGCTAATTCCATGATGTATGTTATGTCGTAAATTTAAAGCCATTATCAAATAAACCAAGAATCGATTCCTCAGAAACAATAATTTGTTTTATATAAACGAACAAATGACTGTGCTTCTCGCGCTGCCTATAAAATTAGGACAGTTCTCATTCTCAGTTTGCATCACAGAAGTAGAATCTCGCCTACAAAATGCCAAAGGAGAGGTTTATAAATCGTAAAGGAACACGTATAAAGAGTGAAGATCAATGGCTTTACTCGAAATGGGTTTCGATTTCTTTTGTAGCTTACAGCTGAGCCATTTTATTTCAGGATGAAGATCACATTCATTTGTCCTGGCATTACTGCCGCTAAAACGGAATGAAATCTCTTTCTTTGTTTGGATTTGAGTATGCCATTACGAGCTCAAACCACGATATAAATGTGTGTATCGCATTCGTTATACAAATAACTTGTTCTGTTCCGACTGAGGACTCTTAGGCCTATAGCCAGGACGCTTTTCCATCGGTCTGTTTTCACTCAGCAGGATTTGTGTGAAATTACACACACGGCATAAAGTTATGAGCGATAAAGTCCAATTATGACGCATTGTCTACAGTACATATTACAAACGCCACAAAAAGTGGGATGTTGAACAATATAACGTCACTCTATTATCCTAGCATTCGTTATAAACACTTGGACGACATTAGTTTTCGTCATAATTTAATCCACCCGTCTGATTGAGCCGTAGATTAAATTTTAAAACTGTGACTTACATATATTTATATCTTTGATAATATTAATATACATCTTAAGCAAATGGTGTGGACTAAATCCGTCTGGCAATTGGATAAATTCCAATAGCGAACTGTCGTGAAGTTGATAGTATAATAATCCTGGGGTTCCATAATAGGAGCAAATTTCCTGGCCAGATGAATGATTATTAACTTCTAAATAAGTTCTCTGTTCTAAGGAGTTAATTACAGAAGGATAATAATATAATAGGACTAATTAGTTAGTTTCTATTTGTGCTTGGAGGATGTTTTCATTTTGTCTAGCATGCAAGTTTAAACAAACTATTGACAATTCTTTGATCTTAAAACCTGCAGTTCTGTTGGATTCAATAGCCTACTAGATAATCACTGTTCATCATATAAATTTAGGAGTTTAGATGTCTGGCTACTTGTTAACCTGTTCCATCCTCAGTTGTCCACAATTACATACGCAATATGCCCCCAACCCACCACGCTTCTTCCAAGTACAAAAGCACAGCGCAAAGTCTTTGGAAAGCTTCAAGCGAGTTCCGTTCCTCTCAGCTGTTTATGTGACCACAAATGTCAGAAACAATCTCATTTCCTCACTCGTTGAGGCGTGAAACTGAAGCTAGCCGAACGACAAAACCGCTTTAATACGGTTCAAGTGGGTCTGCTTTTTATCTGCTAATTCAGTGGTAGAGGTGAAGGTCACTTCGCAGAGTACAGCCATTTCTGCGAAGTTTCTAGTCGTTCAGTTGATGAAAAAATGTCCCGCCTTAATATAATTTGAAGGTTTATTACCGAATTCACAAGACTCATCTTCCGGTTACTATCCTGAGCCAAGAAAATAGTTTATCGCCCTTCTACACTATCCCGTAAACCTCAATTTTAATATTATTATCATCCCATCTGTACCTAGGTCTCCGGAGTGGTCTTCTTCGTTTAGGCTTACAAATAAAAAAAATTATACGTACTTCATAACTCTCTGATATATATTCTTTGACCATTTCATCTTCCTTGATTTGATAACCCAAGTAATTATCAGTAAAAACTCTAGATCATGATATCGGTATCATACAGATATTTCCAGCCTCTCCTCCGCCTTCGGTCCAAATCTTTTCCTCAACCCCCTGTCCTCGAATACCCTCTTTATTTATTGTTCCTTTAATGCGATAGGCCAAGCCGAACGTCACGGTCGAGTGGTTAGCTCTCCTACTGCTAATTATACAGCTCTCTGTTTGAATCCCGGCACGAGACCGGTTTTCCTGGCTTTCCAAACGCCGAGATGGTGCTTTAAATTCGGTTAAGACTACTTTCTTCCATAACCTCAAAATACAAATGTAAGGACCACTAGAATTACATAGCTTTGGATTGTGATTTTAGTGGCACATGGATCTTTAAAAATCCGCAACCTTTGTTTCGGACATATATTTATTTCTGTAAACAACATTGCAGCAGGGCTATTTGTACATTTAGTCTTGGGTTTCGCGGCGATAACCAACACTCCATTGGAGATAACATTGTGACCATTTGTATGGCAACATTACAAACATTCCTACGCATTCTTGCGCATTGCAATGGAAACATATTGACGGTACAAAATTTTTAACTTATGCCAAACAATTTAACGTATTTCAAATCCATACTAACGGAAATATGCAGCTAAATGGATCACTGTATTTTTAACGTGGAATGTGCAGTTGTAATTCTTGGTTGGCTAAGCGTTGAAGTGAACCTAGAGTTAGGTGGCACACACAATTTCGATCATCTTGAGGAAAATGCTGATTATCATTATTAAGAGCTATGTCAGACAACGAGCGTGAGGCATAAGGACGCATTGACATTTCACATTTATAATTGTGTTACAGTTTACTCTTGAAAGCTGTCACTTTCTCCGTATCGAAGACTTTCCTGGACAAAGTAATTGCTCATACATAACAATTCAGTGTGATAATGAAACACTCGATGGAAGCCCCAGATAACACCCCAACGAAGAACCTGTTATATATATACATATATATATATATTGCAACTATGTGTGTTGATACTTATGTCTTTTACCGCACGCTGTATTTTAGTGGTTGGTTATTCTGCTTCTTACTCGGGATGTCTCAGGTTCAAATCTCTGTCTGGAGACTGGATATCCTGACTGAGGCTTTACGTACTTTTCTTCAGTCATTCCAGGCAAGTGCCGGGGATAGCAGACGCGCCTTAAATCACGTCATGTCTGCTTCCTTCCATTTCTTTCCAAGTCACTGTTTACTAATCATACTATCAGTCGACGATATATAATCTGAGCAATTGAAAGCGTCCTTAAATAATCCATTATATAAAATATAAACCTTCGCTTTTTCCGTCCTTGACTCGCCTGATTATCCCGGTCTAATCGGTCTTGAAGTTAACCACATCATTGTGTGTGCCCTATGTCTTCCGTCCTGCTGACTGATGGTTACTAAGAAACCATATATGTTGCATTAAACGATTTTCAAAATCCCTTCGTTACGGCTTAATGCACAAAGTTACACATGTAACGGACTTCGCCACCGCGTAGTAAATAACATAAAATGTGTCTGATGTCACGTCCTCTTGTTTTTGGAACTTGAACGTAATGATTAAGAATTGTTTTTCTTGTAGTGTACAGACTTTCATGTGTCACTTGAGAGGGGTTAATTAACTCTCCTTACGTCAATGGTTCATGAGGTTCATTAAACATGAATGTACAAGATGGATCTAATATGCACGTAATTATAAGCGTTACGTAAGTGTTTGTGTGATGTCATAAGTCCAGTGGCGATGGTGTATTGTTATAAAATAATTACAATTTAAGCCACTTTGTGTTCCGGCGATGTTGAATTATTTGTAAACGACAGTGTCTAAGTATATTCGTACAATTTTTCAATAAATAATCCATTTAAACATATATTTGTAATGTAATGTTAATATTGATGTTTTGTTAAAAAATAACAAATATGTAGAAGAGCATTTTATAGACACCACATGAAACAAGTACCAAACCTTTGTAATGAAATGTTAGAATAAGATAATTATTAGCTATAAATTGTGTCACTGGTTCATATTTATTTTTGATTTATATAATTTAATAACGTTACGTAAGAGCCTGTACTCAATAACTATTAGACCGAATGTTGTGGTTCAGGGATTAACATTTTTTCTTCGTATTCTGGAGGTACCGGGTTCAAATGTCGCCATGGGGGGGGGGGGGGGGGCTGCTGGCCTTTCGTTATTCCCTCTTTCGTTTTTGGTTACTTCCCGGACGAACTTTAAAATAAGTCTTGAACATTTGCTTTCATATCCTTTCCAATTCACCATTGAAATAACATCATTTTGTTTAACTTCATGCATGTATTTAAATGTCGCTGTTAAATGAGTCAAATATCTCTGAACAACTGATTTTAATTCAAAGACTTTAATTGTCTGTGTAGAACTACACAAATAATAAGTGTAAATAAATCTGTACTTGTATTTCAGAATCGGGATCGAATGCGTTGGACATAAATAAATTAGTCGTGGACCGATTTAATGGATGCTGTAACGTTTTGTTTGTGGTGAATCAATGATTCGCTCAGGTGTGGAGTGAAATTGTCTTTCTTGCACTGCAGTTCAACTCATTGTGGTTTGTGGAAGCGATGGAAATAGTCACATTGAGGCAGCGATTTGAAACCTGAGACATAAATGCAGATGAAACCCATCTCATGAACACCAATTTAGTCATAATATATTAGGTTGTGTATTAATTCTGGAACGATTTCTAAGTACTTTTTGACTAGAAATGCGTAAAAGTTACACTTTACGTGAAACATCATTTATACACGTTTATAATATGTAATATGTTTACGAACTTTCAAAAATGCAACTGGAACTCATTACTCTTCGAGAAGTGTATGATTTCTTAACTTTTAAATCAAAATTTCGTGGACTAATTGAAATGTATTTTATGTTTTTTTATCGACTGAAGTCTCTGACCTGATATTTGGAAAACAAAAGTCTATACCTTCTAGTCATTATTTTTGCCATTATATTTCAAACCATTTGCAGCATGTGAAATAGGTTAATTTTTAATTTCGTTCCACAAAACATGTTCAGTTTCTATAATAACTTATATACCGATCATTTTAAAATATTTCTAGACGAGTAATTAACGGAAGTATCTGCAACGAAACTAAATAATATATTTATTTAAAATATGTTACTTTATCGTTATTACCCTACATGTTTCGGCGTATCGCCATCATCGGATGTACTATGGGTATTCTAAATGCCAAACCCCATGCTTTAAAATACATAATTAATAAAATTGAATGAATCCATATTTACAATTAGTAAAAGTTACAAATATTTTCAAAGCTTTGATGACTTACAAAAAATATTTAATAATTATAAAAAATGAGGATATGAACATTAAAAATAATAAAAAGGGTGGATATGCTGTTGAAGAAATATGGATGAGAATATAAATCTGTATTCTTCGTTACGTGATACCAAAGTTAATCAATTTCCCTTTAAAAGCGATAATTAAGGATTTATGACGATCGTAGAGGAAGTTACGATGTGACCTTTCGGTCTGAATTATATATGGCCGATGAACCTTCAGTATGATCCCTAATATTGTCTAGTATATGGGGTACCGAGTGGTTACAAACAAAAATAATATAACAGATATGAAGTTTTACTTTAAGTTAACAGAAACTAGACTCAACTCCGTGTGTGGACCCTCGAGAAAGTGATGGATAGGGAACCGAAGTTTCTGAAATTAGATTCTTGAGACGTGTTGCCAGGGTGAAGTTACTGCTAAAACAACGAACCGAACACATGACACAAATATTAAACATTTGAAAACAATAGGATTTATTTTTTCTTCTATAGACTTTTAATCTATCACAATGAAAGTCTCAGAGTAAACTTTCATTGTGACAAATTACGCAAAGTACGAACGTTCTAAAACTTTAACATTAACACATAAATTAACGAAACTTCGTAGAATCTATAATTCAGAAACTCTTTCGATAAAAAACAGCTTTGCCCCATGTTTCGGTGAAGATAGTATGGAGAACGTCATTTCGTAAGATATATTACAGAGAAAGTTTTATACCTCCTTTTTACGCTCTCGCTTTCATGCAAAACTTTTCCCTTCTATTCTAGACAAAAAAGTATCGCCATTTGAGTTTTATGCATCAAGACTTTCTGAACTCACCCTCCGTCCCGAATCCGAGCAGGACAAGAGAGATCAGCATCCACAGGTGGCGCCAGGAGCTTTCCATTGTCAAACAAAACACTGCGGTGACGCGGCCAGCCGTGAGACACAAGAGAAGGATAAAAGATTGTCTTTTCTTCCTTTTTAATCGCCTTTTCTTCTTCTGTTCTTCACAATGCGATTTTTACGTCTTGTTTTACAAAACTTTAATCCATTTTGTTCTACGATTTCCGTGCTTCAACTCAAAACTTCTTTCCAGTGTACAATAATTAGGTTTCACTGTGAATGAAATGCCTGAAAGTTAATGAAACACACGCTGTCAGCAGTGTCGTCACCGGAAACAACATTCGTGTTTTTGAATCAGATTTTCAACGTCACATTTCACCTTCCGGTTTAGTTTATGCTGGAGGAAGATGAGGTATATTTAGAAGCTGAGAGGGTGGTAGCAATGAACTGAGACACGTCAAATGGCACGCGACACGAGCCTCACGCTATAGAGACGGGAGAAGTCCACGCCACAACAGGACAGAGTCGGCCAGACAAACCAGAAGAGTCCCGTACAGCGGCAAGCACTTTACAGTCGAATCGCGGGATCTTCGTTTTCTCTCCTCCACTCCCCCCACCACTAAACATTCTGTACTTCCACCACCGCCCACCGAATATTCACGCGCATGCGTCAAGATTTAGTTGAGCAGTGGCATCCCTCTCTGCACCCCGCAGAGGACAGATTCTCGTCTCTCGGTATATCTCACTCTCTGTATTTTCATATATGCATCATCCGGTCTGTATTTTCCTTTTGTCCCTTTCGTGTTTTCTATCTGACAGTGTCCATGCCATTCATTTCTTTATCTTATTTTCATAGTCGCGAATTGTACTTTGTCCAATACGTTTTGTTAAGACGAATACGGCAAACACATCTGAAACTTTAGTAAACATCTACCAGGCTACACGGCGTAGCAACTCTGAAGACAGGAAATCTTCATACTCACCGCAGTGAGAACCTAACGATAGGGTTTATATTATGTACGGAGTCTCGTAAAATCCCCGATTCTGGATGACCGGTTCCAGAGTTCGAAATAAGAACCCCAAGAATACGCGCCAGTCTCATTTTCAGTATTTTAGTCCACTCGGACTAAAATTCATGATGGAGGA
Source organism: Zootermopsis nevadensis (assembly GCF_977971745.1). Classification (NCBI taxonomy): domain Eukaryota; kingdom Metazoa; phylum Arthropoda; class Insecta; order Blattodea; family Termopsidae; genus Zootermopsis; species Zootermopsis nevadensis. Next base: position 9,079,495 of record NW_028259156.1, on the reverse strand, counting down.
GACTTACTTCTGATTTAGTGAGCAGACACGATAAAACAACACGGTGACCCAGAATCAGTATATACAAGCCTATTTGCTCTTGTCCACTGTATAACAAACAAAACATTAGACCAGTCTGATTGGCAACTGGAAATTGAGAGGTCGTTTGGTTCAACAAGTTATTTACGTTTCTAGTTGACATTTGTTCTTGGAAACGATCACTACAGTGGAAAAGCAGAATATGGACAACTCACGTTACACTGTCAAGAGACTACTAATAAATAATCGTCTTATTTGTATTTTTGGAAATAAATTATAAGTTTGCAAAGGGTCTGAGCCTGTGTGCGTTTTACTACGTAAGTACGTAGTAAAACTATATAATACAAAGTAAAAGTAAAGTTTGTCCCACTATACGCCATGTAGGCGCTTGGGGTGAGTGGAGGTATAGCTCCTCTCTTCCTTGACCTCGGCACTAGATGGGGGTGAGTGGTCAGCATCACGCCCCGGCCGGCTTTACCCCCGGGAAAGGACCCCGGTACCCATTGTAGAGGAGGCTGGGTGGGCCCCAGAGCCGGTCTGGACGCAGAGGCTAGAGGAAAAATCCTCTGCCCCCGTCGAGGATCGAACCCCGGTCGTCCAGCCCGTAGATAGTCACTATACTGACTGAGCTATTACGGCTCATATATAAAACGGTACCAGAATTAAATATAAAACATAACTGAAAAGAATAAAATTGAAACGTGGCTGGTTTTCAGTTTTTGGTCAGTGATATTATTTATGGAATTTATTTGGAAAGAAACATTCCTGTCGCAGATAACTTACAGCTAGCTGACTTTCGACAGGTGTTCAAAATACTTTAATGGACTATAAGAAAATACTTAATAGAAATACAGAAATAAATAAGGGAACAAGGAACACTGAAAAAGCAAGCTACTGCTCAGAAACAGCCTGGTTCGTTTTTCGTATCTAATATAATAAACATTAATAATAAAAATTAGTTCCTGATTGAGAATTGAAGATTTCATGTCAGTGAATATGTCTGTTTTGGTTGGATTTTAACGACGTGTGGGCTTGGTTGGTATCTACCAAATCAGCGCAGGTCATTCATTACCGTCATCAACGTACTTCATCATTTTTTTTTAAAAATTGTACTCTAATTATATTTATGTAATGAACAGGGCGTATAGTTTTGGTCTGTACTTGTATATAATTACTTGTGTTGAACGGCGATGCCTGACCTGATTCTGTCACAGACCTAAGTAATGTTAGTATGTAGCAATTTACTGAAATTAGTACACACGACAAAGGCACCATTGAAATTGCTGGCACATCTTGAGTGTCGTATTTGTAAGAATGTGTGAATCAAATCTGTTCCGAAATAAGCACTCACAGACGAAGAACAGGGAACATATGAGTTATCTTGGATTCTCAAATTGGCGCATGTTATAAAAATTAATTTGTGGTCCATTATAATTTCCTGAAATTTTTAAATAAAGTCAGCTAATCACCAACTCGAATCTGAGTGTGCTACTATGTACAGCACGACAGTCTGATTTACCATACAATTGTAAAGTAATAATATTTGGATTTCTGTTTATCATGTTTTGTTCTCTTGTCTGTGGACACTTCACTCATGGAGTATAATGGTTATCAGTTCTATTGTGTGTTTAATGCGTTTTATGTCTAGAGGAATAACAATAAAGTTAATTTGTTTACTGTTCTAGGGAATGGATATGCAGATTATGGAAATCAACAGCTTCACGACGTATCGTTTCGTGTTGGGTGAGTTATTAACTAGTATTATAAAAAAGAATTAATTTGTAGAACGTATACAATTTTGAAATATATGTTAACCTGATGAAAATAAGAAAAAATATGGAATTATGCTCTGTAGTGTGGGTTATTTGTATAAACGTGTATTACTATATTTGGGTCGGTGGTGAGACAGCTCAGTTCGTTAATACTTTCTGCAAGCTACAATCTGTTATTGGAATTTTGTTTTAATAGGAAATTGTATTATTCCACTGTCATAAACTTGTTTTTTCTGGAAATCTTTTTAAACTGTTAAACTTAATGTTAAGAAGAGTATACAAATTATTTTGGCCATGAATACATGAACTCAAACCCATATTGTGGGAGCGAGGGGGGAACAATGTGTGTCTGTGGTTAGATGTCTGATGCTAGTTGCTCAGATATGAGATCGTGGGGCATTCATTTCAACAAAGACTTCGATATGTACGTGGAACGGGTGTGTCTTCCTTATCCAAGTCTTCAAACTACAGCGCAATATAAGAGTGAGGTGTATTATGTTTTCAATTTTCAGGCTTTCCTTTATTTCAATTGAAGTGAAATACAAGATCGACTTGGTGACCTCTAACCTTTGAGCTCGAGTTTCTTGTATTTTACCTGTGTCGGGTTTAATTCAGTTCATGAACGAATGAATAAATTTGGTTGAGTACTCTATACGGTGATCTGTGGCCGCCCTACACCAGGCTTAATTAAATCTGTAGTAATTTACTTCTAAATAATACTGTTTTTATTTATATGCATTTTGGGTAAAAATAAAACTTTTTCCGTAGAACTCTGGATGTTGTCTATCAGAGGTTCATTTCGTATCTCCGTTTCTCTGCATCTGGTCTAATTGCTAGTCGATTCGGATGTTTTATAGTTAACGGAACACAGCGATAAATAATACAAAGATTTGTGATGTCACATACTTCAGCACTGTAGATATTTTTCTTTTATGCCAGCTGTAGTAATATTCAAATGATTGTGACAATAAACACATAATTTACTTGGTGTCACACAGTTTATTTTCTCATACTTCCAAGCTAAGAACGGGTTTAAAATCTTTTCAAGTTTGTTTCTCACGGAGCACTAATTTTTATGTAGTGTCACTTAAGATGTTTCCTGTTACTCTTTAGATTTTGATGTAGTTTAATTAGTATATATTAAATCTTGTCCGTCTAATCACAATAAATTCTTATTAAATATTAAAATATTACAATAATTAACATTTTAATATTTAATAAGAATTTATTGTGATTAGACGCACAAGATTTAATATATACTTATTATATCACAATATGACGCAACTTTATCATCTTAGTTTAATTAGGTTAGACATACTGTAAGATATACACAGTTAGAATCATTAGATAAAAAGTTATTTATATTAATTTAAACACGTTGTTAGTAGCGTTGAACGTTATGGAATTGGTAAAGAATTGGAAAGGGTTTGGTAGAAATCGATCTTGTCGTAAGAAAGGTAGGGGACAATCCCTACAGTTTCGTATGGGATTGAGGACAATTACAGGAATCCTTAATCAGCAAGACTCCGAGATGAGATTTCTTATTCATCCCGAAAACGATACACGAGTGTTAGCCACTCAACCATGACCTTTGGCGAGTTTATCATTGTTTATTATATGTGATATAAGACAAAATGAATTTCGTTATTCTTGTATAATTTTCTTTGAAAGATAGTTTCTTAAAGTTAATTATATGCAAACTATGTATGGTGTTACAGTATCACTTTCGGAGTTCTTGATCTCGCGACAGCTGAATCTTTCATTAAGGTTTAATACAGCTTTGAGCATATAACGGTGTTGTTAAGTCTGTTCGCGCGGAATAATTTGAAAGTGAGAGCTCTTCTAGTGTTAGGTACTTCTCTGTGCTTAACAATGCGGTAAGGAAACCTCTGCTGATTGCTACCGTGTAAGAGATCAAACTGCCAAGCGCAATTTAACCGTTAGCACCAACTTTCCGTTCCAAGCACAACTTTACCTACCTAGGACGTAATTAATCCTTTTCGGGGTATGACTTAATGCAGCAGCGTTAATTTAAGTTGTTAATGCTTGAAATAATTAAACCTGTGTTGGTGATATTTATGACACACTTGTCAGAGAATATTTGTTATTGTTTTTATAAACGTCTGCGTTCTCTGGCTAATTTTTAAACTTTTGATTGTTTATTATTATTATTATTATTGTTATATGTTCGTCTACTCAACTTTTTTACACGTGCCCTTTCTCATTACTTTCTTCTTATCTTGTTGCTACTCTCTGAAAGGTTTCCAGTGTTCCTCTTACTTTTACCCTGTGATATAACATAGCCGCTCACAATTCCTGTTGTAAGTGAAAAAGTTTGTAAGTGTTCGATCCGGAGTGTTCCTTACATATTTCATGTTCTGATATTACTGATAGCCAAACGTAGCTTTGCGGCTAATCTTGCTGAGTTTTGATTTTTCGCTGGTAAAAATATTTTCTGAAAATATAAAATTCGATTACCTCTGCATGGATCAATCACTTTCCCTACAAAATGGAAGAAATATGACCTCATGATCTCAGAAATATTTTTTATCAGTAACAAGCCTGAGTCACTGTTGATTTCTCTTCATTAAATTGTTATGCTAAAGGAATCAATTTAATACGTGGTTTTATTTTATCAGAGGAATGTATTTGTGTACTTCTCAGGGAATAATACATTAATTCATCCTATACTGACGTCTGTATTTCAGCACCGTACGTTCTGGTGACAGGTGAAGGTTTCTTTTTCGAAATCGGGATATCCCGCGCAGTGGGTAATGTGAAGTTTTGTGAATTTCCTCTGTCTCATCAGGAAAATGTGTCCGAATCTTTCCGACTTCACGATTCATATTCTAAGATATAGAATTTATACAGCTGAAAAATTTGTTAAATATCTCAGGAATTAGTTTATTTAAATTGTGGTTAGTAACAAGGTCTCTACCGCCATTCTGAATGAGGTGAATCTATTCTCTTCCCTCCAGCCCTGTTTCCTCGAAGCAAATTTTAATATTATCATCCCAGTTACGCCTAGGTCTTCCGGTTGATCTCTTTCCTTTAGGCTCTACAGCCACAATTTTGCACACATTTCTCATTACCCAAGTTTGCTGTGTGCCTTGCCCATCACACCCTGTTGTGTGTGTTCGGCCTTGGAGAGTGCAGATTGTCTTATTAATATAATTCATTGTATGCACCCTAAATCTTAGTTTAACTTCAGCATAGACATGTATTTATTCATGCAGGAGGTTTACAATCCAACTGTTGGAGCTTCTTCCTTACACCGTAATTATAACTAACTAACTATTTGGCTTACCGAACCCGAAGGTTCATCACCCAATTAACCAAAGCCCTCCACCGGACCCTGTCCTGGGCCAACAAAATCCAATCTCCTTCGACTCCTATCTCCCATAGATCCCACCTGAGATTATCCTACCATCTACGTCTAGGTCTCCCCAGCGGTCTCTTCCCTTCAGGTTTCCCAACCAGTACCCGGTGCACACCTCTTGTCCCATCCATGCGCGCTACATGCCCAGCCCATTTCTTTCTTCTCGACTTAATCACCCTGACAATACTGGGGGAGGAGTACAGATGTTTAAGCTCATAATTATGCAGTTTTCTCCATGCCCCATCGTCTTCTCTCCTAGGCCCAAGTATCCTCCTCAACACCCTATTCTCAAACACCTGCAATCTGCGTTCCTCCCTCTGAGTGAGAGACCATGTTTCGCACCCATACAAAACAACAGGCAAAATTATTGTTTTATACACTTTAATTTTCAGGTTCTTAGAAATCAGACGGGAAGACAAAATATTTTGAACTGAGAAGTAGCAAGCATTTCCAGAATTTAATCTCCTCCTAACTTCCTCATGAGTGTCATTTTGATTTGTTATTGTTGTTCCCAGATATTTGAACTTTGTAACCTTTTCAAAGGACTTATTAGCTACACTAAGATAATTTTGCCCGCCTGTCTTCTGCTGACGAGATACTAACATGTACTTAGTTTTTTCTGAATTTACTTCTAGCCCCACTTGTCTACCAGCCTCTAGTAAAACTTCTGCGTTCCTCTTTATTGTATTCATATCGTCCCCCAATAAATTAACATCATCAGCAAATGCCAATAGCTGATGTGTCCCATTCAATTGTAAACCCTCCTGCCTATCTTGGACTTTCCTGATGACACCGTAATTATATTAGACATTATTTATTTGTAACGGGAATATGACACATACGACATTCCGGGCGTTGGGATTCCATAAATTGGGGGGAGGGGGTTAATTAAATTATTCTTTGTAGTTCAAAACAAAGATTTTTTCGTAGAACTACTTTTGTTTTTAGAGGACTTTAGAATGCAGTTTACTGGGCTTCTTTGGATTATAGAACTGTCGGAGCATTTGAACTCAGCTCTGGAGGAATACTTACCAGCTTTCTGTGATGTATTTGCTGTCCAATTTCTGTCGGTTGAAGCATAAACGAACACGCCTGCTTCAGTACTACTGTCATTGTGTTTGGAGTAGACTAAATTCCTAAAGTTCCAATAGAATTTAATTCCTGAGGTACGAACGGTGGCTATAACAAACCTTTGACTCCTCTCAAACCTGAGGTTCAAACCGTTCACACACAGTCTTCTCGGATCGTAACTGTGTGACAGAATGATTAAATCAGTGATGTGAGGCCTATTGTTGTGTACACTAATGTAACAGATGAAACGAGATTTCTTGACATCTGTCTTCTTCATTTTTTTAAAAGACACGTTTTGAAGATTTAAATCTGTTTCCGTCCTCACGGACGGTGATAATGTCCATACAGTCCATTACTTAAACAATATACCATAGTTACAAATCTTCAGATTTCGTTAACTTAACGGACCTTAGATATTTATCGTCTTTAGAATTTTGAGTTCATTCTGTGTGCAGTCACATATAATTCTTAGCAGCATATAAGCCTGCTGAAGTTAGACTAAGTTGTTACCTTTGGAGAGTACTGAGAAATTAAGAAATAAATGGGGTAAGAAACATGAATATATCTGCAAATCTACTTTGATACAGTCCTGTTATTGAAGAGTTACTATAAGTGAAGTACCAATCTCGAATCCAGCAATTTTTCATGCACTTGCATAAGTTTTTATTACATAAATATAAATTTTACAGGCGAGGTTTATTGGTAAAAATAGAGAGATTATCGCCTAAGGCTTTTAAAATAAAGTATTCAATCAGATAAAAAGTAAGTACGGTTTACCCTCCATTTAAATGTTTTTGGATTTAGCGGACACTGTCTGGTAACGTCACTTTTCTTTTATGGACGTGAGGCATTAGCGAAAATTGTCCGCTGAAACCGGCAGACTTTTCTTTTAACTAGAAATCTCATAAAGAAGTTACATAACACAATTAAAGCTTTAATTTAAGCTGACAGAAATTGAGTTCAGAAACACGTATGGATCCACAGAACTAGAGATAACTCAAAAGAGATTCCGAGATGAAGATTTATTAAACAATGGCAGCGAAGTGTATGGACGTGAAATATGGACGGAGTTTCGAAGTGACAGATAAGGAATTCAAGTTTCTGAAATTAGATTTCCTAGACTGTTGACAGGGTGAAGTTATTGCTAAAGCAACTAACCGAACACACGAGACAAATATTAAAACATTTTAAAATCGCTGAATGATAAGACTCATGTAGATTGATCACGTTTGAAGAATTGAAGAGGAAAAATGTATATAACATCTATTGAAGTCAAACTACAAGGTCGAAGAAAGTTCGGAAGGCACAAAACAAAATTGGGTAGATCAGGTTCAAGAACATGGAACGGTAGCTGGCCAAAGAACGTAATCCGTCGTGTTGAAGGAGGACACGAAATGAGTCGATTTTAAAGGTCACTGACGTTGGTGTGTTACAGTCGGGACTGTTAATTCTTCGACTATCTCCATCGTCTGTGTTTTTAAAAATAACGAAATAATGTTTGCATTAGAAGTAGGATCGCATTCGACATTCCTCTATTTGTTTGTTTCTCTCTGTCATTCCTTTCCGACGTTGATTCTCGATTAAAAATTTATATCAGCGTGATGTTTGCCTCATTTCTTGAGTTTACACAGTCCTGGATATTACATCCAGTAATCTTAAATTAAGTGTTAAGTGGGCCACTTATCCCGACGGCTTCTGGCGTCCTCATGTTGCGGATGGAGACGGCTTACATGTATCGTATGGAGGGTAGTTTCAGCTGTGCATACAACTCCAGCTTCGGGATTTCGCAGGTGGGTAACGACTGCACACCGTGAAAATATAACATGATGCGAAAAGTTAAGGGCCATGGGTAGGCTTTTGAAGATGGTTATGATTTTTTGGGTTCCATTAAAGACGGGGAATTTATTGAATAACTGAAGAACTTTGCTCCGTGGAGTTAGTTATTATTAAGAAGGTGCTTTATCCCCCTCGACTCCATTTTAGAGATTTAACATCTGCATTATCGGCTACGTATGACTTGGATTATTCTCTTTATAGTGTGTTAAGTCTTTGTGTGGTGTTAATCTCGGTGTGTTTACAAGCTGTAGCAGAATTTTAAAGTCTGTGTGCTTTATATGTTGGAGAAGCGAAGTTACACTTGAAGCAGTTTACTCGTTTCTGTATCAACGTTAGCAGTACTTGCAGGGAATGTGGTAAGCATAAGACAAACAGGAAGTAAATACAAAATTTGATTCAGAAAACGTATCTTCCAACATTTTCGTCTGCCATAAATTTATATGTCTTGTACTTATATTTTTATTCAGAAAGTTTAAAACGTATAATATTTGTGTCATTACTTCAGTTCGTTGTCTTAGCAATAACTTCATCGTGACATCATGTCTCAAGAATATAATTTTAGAAATGTTATTACTTAGCCACCATTTTCTTCCATCACCCTCATTTGACGTTCATACAAGTCGCCTGGCATTGCTTAATGAATCGTCATCATATTTTCAATTTCATTAATTTATATAGCCTATTCTGGTGGAAATGCTTGTATACGCCTTTACTCCACTCTTTGCAGGCTTGTTTCTGGTTGCTGGGACGAGTATATAAAGGGCTGTTTTATTAAAAGCCTGTGTATAGTAGAAAGATAACGCCCTCTGCGGACCATTATAAAGCCGTTTGAAATTAATACAAATACCTATTTACATTTGATTGTATGTTGCGGTAGTGGGCGGAGGAAAGACCTCAGCAAAGGAGAATGCAAACAAATTTCTCACCCAATAAAACAACATCGTCTTATATACATTTCCCATCCTCCCAAGAAGCCAAATTCATTATATTTAGCCGTGAGTTGGCTTCAACTGAATCTCTCTTTCCACCGTCTTCCTTTACTACCACTTCCAAAACTCCACCCCCGAAAAATAACGGTCTCACTTTACGTAGTTTCTCTTAAGACGTGTTAATTTAGCAGCAATTCTTGCGGGTGTGAGCTCGAGTAGGGGAGAAGAAGGGAATAGCTCCGCAGGAGAAGTTAAGGCGAAATTGGAACGCAATGATAACGGATAAATAATGGTGCAGTGCTTATTCCCTCTAATACACAGTTAAATGGAGCGAAATGGATTAGAATGCTAAGGATGAAGTCTACGTAGTGTGTGTTTAAGTACCAGCCAAGTACGTAGATGATTTGGTTTTGGAATTGGGAAGTTGAAGAAGAAATGAGGGTATTGTCAGGTTGCGTGGCTTGGGATCCGTTGCACACTGAGACGGGACTTCTCGCAGGGAGCATTTAAACAATTCCAAAGGGAAATGTACATGGGTGAAGGCAGACAGACCATGACTCAGTCTCCAGTGTTTTGCCCGACCTCACATTCTGTTCGTTGGAACGTGACAGATGCTTCAACCACCGGAATGTGTCCATTATTTTCCGAAACAAAATGGACGTTGGATAGACTAATCCCTGTCTATACTACCTTTTAAATGAAGCAAGACCTGTATAGGGTCAGTTTGGAAACAAATTTTGGTACTTTTGCTTAAATTGAAAAATTAATGTCACTTATCTAACTTAGTGATTCTAAAAGGATGTGTCGGGATTTGGTAGAGGAGTGGAATAATAACTCGACAAATGTTAGAACAATTTTGACAACTTGTAATATACAGTAATGAAATAACTCAGTTCAAAGCAGAATGGACAGTTCGTGTACACAATTGTGGGAGACATATCAACTGTCATCTTACAATTATTATTGCTTCATGACATGGGCTGAGCTCACGAACTGCGGCCTTTGGGATTTCTTGCGATCTAAGCTTGGTCGAGTCTACCCCGCAGAAACGAAACGTTTAGGTTAGGATAGGTTGTTTTTTTATACATGCGAGCCAAACCACAGACCTCAGATCATTTCCAGCCAATATACAAGGAGCAGAGTCCTAGAAAAGTCAATAATTGTGCGGTCAGATATATTACTGTGTTTCTGTAAAGTCTAATTAAAAATTATTCTCCCAATTACACCTGTCTTCCGGGTTCTGTTTCCTATGTTTTCAATACAAATTTTGTTCCCGTTTGTCATCTCTCCGTGCTTGCTACATGCGCCACTCATCTCATCCTCCTAGATTTTATCACTCTAGTAATATTTAATGAATAGTATAAACTACGTCGGTCTCGTTATGCAGTTTTCAGCAGCTCCCTGACATCACATTCCTGTTTGTTCATAATATTCTTATAAGAGCCTTGTTTTCAAACATCCTCAATTTGTGTTCTTCCTTTATTGTGCGACCTGGTTTCGCATACGTAGAGAACAACAGGTAAAACTGTAGTTCTCTGTATTTTAATATTTACATTATTAGATAGCAGAGGGTAAGACAAAAAACCTAACCGTTTGCATCTGATCTGGCAATTTATAATTCCGTGCCAAACAACGTAGTGGATTAATTAATCTGCCGTATGATAACCCGACAGTACGGCGCATGTGTGCGTCATGAAAGAGCAGTGACCTCCCTCAGATTATTAGTTGCTACACACCACATCACATACAAATTCAATACGGGGCCTTCGTTTAAATAAATTAATAAATTGCTTTAAAATTTATATAAGCTCATTGCTCAAATACGTTTCTGTTAGCATCTGTGTCTGTAGGACTCATTTCTTCTTGATAAGCTGATTGTCACTGAGCGGGTTAAGAAATTCCCCACCTTTTATATAAAATCATTGCAGATACATTTATGGCTACAGGAAGAGCTATTTAGCGAGACTACTAGCCATTTTTGCTCGTGTTAATTCGTACATATTATATGTTTATTAGCAACTGTAGTTCTGTGCAGAGATGTAATAGTAACATCTTAAGGGATGGAATTATTTGGGAAAGATAGTCATAATGGAAGATGATTTTGAAATTATGTTGAAGAACTAGGACAAAACGATGTGATTTAAATTGACTTGGGTCGGATACGATCAAGTGTCTGGCTCTTGAAACCACATTAATGAATTTTCTATTTTGATAAAGTGTGGGATAATTTTAGACCAGGTAAGTAACTGTTAGCTTCTCAAAAACGGCTCCTTCAAGTACTTAGTAGCAGTTCGAATACGCCAGAATTTTAACAAAGAAATAGTTTAAACACGAGATGAAAATACATAAGTCTGCGGTTAAAAATGTAAACATTTTAAAGGTATATAATTAAAATCGAACGTTTTTTAAATTATAAATATAACAAGACATATAATTAAAATCCGTAATCTATTTTGGTGAGTGTGTTTAGTGTGTGGACCGTTTTTGCTGTAAAAATATAGATAGATAATTATGTTTATGTAATTTGTAGTATTTCAAACGACAGCCGTTTAAATTCGTCACAAAATTCCTTACTACAATTGGGAATGCATATTTCCCATGCGTACCCTATGCTGTCTTGAGACCTGCGGAATTTTCCCGCCGTCAGTTAGGGAGTACGCATAGTTAGTGGCAACAGATTGGAGTGACAGGTACGCAGAAATGGAGAGGAGTAAGTGGCTTAGTGTCGAGAAGTCCAAATGTGTCTGCTGCTTGCTATCCTCCTCCTCTGCGTCGATCGATCATGTGTTGTAACTACTGTATAATCGTCCAAAGTATGAATATATACTAAATTATCAGAATATCGACAAAATTCGATTTAACTTCTAAGGAAACATAAGACGTAAAAATATTTTTGAGTTTCTTTTCTTCAAAATTTAACTACGGTTTGTAGCCATTATTCTTCCATTCTTGTGTGATGATGCCGTGTTGTTTGAGGCTAATAAACGTTGAAGATGGAGGCCGGAAGGTACTAAGAAACGTCGGAAAATTAGCCCATTAAAGCCGTAGAATGAAGACAGATCTTTTATTCATAATTTTCACCTGTAATTTTTAATGGTAGTTGTGAAACAGTCACATTTTATCCCAATTTGATTGTTGAATGTATTTCTCAAACACGAAGGCTTGGTATATGCGTAACACCAAAACCCCATATACATATAAAATGCCCTGATCTTACCGGCATTTTCAAACCTAATACTTGTCAGAGATGAATGAATCTTTAGCCTTACAGTTTCAACGTATTTCTCGTGGCTTAAAATTTGCATTGGCTTTTAAATGTCTTTGCGCAGTGGCTGTTCATTTTTGTCTGTGTGAATTTCTTTCATATTTTATACCGCATAATATACGTAGGTCGTTTCTAATGTGGTTATAATTTATCCTTTGACGCTACTTTAAAATTTTATTTCAGCAGATTTTTTTATCTGTCATTATCACAAATCAACTATCATTGCCATGAAAGAGGGCTAGGAAAGAACCGGTTCTTTTCAAAATCTAATTTGTATTTAGTTTCCTGCTTTAACATTCTAAGTCTTTTTGAAAGTCTTAAATTATGATTCCTATTTGTATGTTTTATTGTTAATTTTTCTTATACCTTAGTCTCCTTTATGTACTTTGCTACATTCAGTGCAATTACAAAATTAAACTTTTCTAAATGTCTTCAATAACATCCTTTGTTGGTATAAGATCATCTTTATCTCAGTGCCATGACCTTAGATTCCACTCGTATTGCAGAGCACGGGTTAGAATTGCATGGGTACTTTCACACAATACGTGAGTGGAAATTTATGTAATATTGAAAGAATATTATGAAACGTGAAAAACGTATGTTTAACGATTTGACGATGTTTTATGTGACCATGCACAAAGAAGAAATGACGAATGATTCTCTGCTTCCAAGTGCAGAACGAAGCTATCGCACCGCTGATTCGGCTGGGGAGATTACCCGCGAGCTAACTTCGTTATACACGGCAACTGGGAGATGAGTAGGCCGCCGCTAAAGCTGATTAAAAGCGGGTGAAGATGTTGATGCAATAAGAGACTTGGAGAAACGAATTGTGTGAGCTGCACTATATATGTATGTACACGAGTAACGAACTAACGCCTTCACGCGGTGTTTCCACTATTGGCCTACACTATTTGAATCGAATTTGCGAGCACAAAGTCTAATGTGAAACAGACAGTAACGTAACAGTAAGTGTGTACGTCAGTTTGAAGGCGTACATTAGCGAGAAACCTTTTATTAGCTTGCTTCGTTTAATGACATTGTGAGGGTAATTGGATTCTAGAAAGTATTGAGTGATGTAGCATAAGGGAAGTTAAGGATCATGTAATTGCCTATGAAACTGTAATCCACTCTTAATTTTGCTGCATTAAAATCTTATTTCGTCATAAAAGTTTAACACACACATTCGTATAATATGAATAATTAGGTGTACATATGTATAGTACTTATGTACGTCCTTATATATGATATGAATTTGGGTTACATACATATTTGTGCAGGTACATATAAATGTGATTTATTATAAATTCCAAGTGCCTCGCTTTTTGTGAATCCTATGCCATAAGTTTTTTGTGAACAGTAGTTCACAAATTTCATTTAGGCTATCAGATGAGTGTCAACTGTGTGAAGACATTCAACCTATACCACATTTTTTGTGGATTACAATGTTCATATGGATTTTAGTGATTTCAAACGTTTATCTAACTTGCATAATAATATCACGTAAATCGAAAATGTAATAAATGTTTGATGTAATTAATTTACGGTTTTGGCTTCCGGGATAAACCGCTTCGTTTATTAAAGATTAATCCGCGTTTTTGCAAAGTAGATTCATACGTGTAGGAATTGTAAATGTGTATATATATCTATGCTCGCCTGTATGCTTATATGCTTACAAATAAACCAACTTGCGCCAAATTTAAAATGCTTATGCCCGAACTCCGGTCTGTGTAATGGCTGCCTCTGTACCTCGTAAGCTAAGCAAGACAGAAGAACGAATCCAAGTTGTTTCTTTCGACGCGATCATAGAAACAAAGACAAAAATCCCGCAAAATTCTCGGTGAAAGTTTCTTCATTAGCTTGGCTACTAAATTCGATAGAAGCTACGAACCTGACATTAAGCATCGTGAAATAGTCAACGTTGACAAAGGTCTGTTTAGGAAAGTAGTCTAACTTGAAATGGAATTTATCCATATTAACACAAACTAGATTGATTGAAACAAAATAAATCCGTCACAATCTAAATTAAATGAGCATAACAAACTATTTACAGCTGACGTAACGTAAAATAACGTACCCGTTAGAACCTAACTCGACGTAAGTTACCAACGCAACAACACAAATCCAACTCCAACTCCAACTCACCCCAACTGAACTAAACATGAAGTAAGCCTTCGAGCAATAAAGATTGTTATGAAATGTAATAATTTGTCGAATTTCCCCGCTGTGACACTGAGAGTAGTTTGCTAATAAGATACAAGCTTACGAAAGTTTGTAACATCTATTTTATACATGTTGGCTTGCCTTTATTTTGGTTTCCGTCTTATTGGACTTTATTTTGTAGTTTTCGTCAGGCGTTCCGGCACAACATGAACATATTGCTTTAACCTTTTTTGTGTAGGAGTGTGTAATAGAGTAAATTACATTTTCACTGGTCTTTTCATGCCATCATATGTTATCGGATCAGCTATTGTCTGTCTGGATGTTCTTTTCTGAAAATACACTTCTGTAGCCAGAATTCTGTCCAATTTCCTTTTATGTATTTATTGTCCTTACTGTGTGCAACACAAGAATGTATGTTTCACGATTGCTTTTAGTTGTATTGTTTATTTGTCTGCTGTATAAATTTAATGCAATGTCCTTGTTCCTTAGCCAAGTCTGAATCGAATGTACGTATTACATCCCACATCTTTCGTGATATACGATGTTAAGAACCACCCATTTGGCTGCAATAAACTATTATCAGAGACACCTTTCCGCAGGTTTAAAGATAAAGTGAAGTTCCTGGCTATGAAGATGGTTGTCTTCTGGGTTATAGCTCCGTGTGGTCTGACAGGCGTTTACCAATGTTTCAGAGGTGCTTGCTGCCTTCATCATCAGGGCCATGTGTTGATAGAGGCGTCGGTAAATATCTACCAGACTACAAGGTGATACAGTCGATAAGACAGCCATCTTCGTACACGCCACCTTGAGAATCTCCAATGTGTTTTGAGTCTGAATGTAGCAGAAATCGATTATTTTCTTGAGTATATAATCATGTACATGTAATCATACCAGAAAATATATATCGCTTCTTCAGTATTTAATTCTTCATCCCACTCATAGGAGTGCACAATTTAAAATTTCTTTAAAATTTCAAGTCAGCAGATTGTAATCTAATTTTATTCCTCTTTGTTGCGTTTTACTGCAAAAATTAGAGTAGGAACTACCGGTGCATTATAAACTATAATTGTATATTCTTCTTCTTTAAATTTGAAATGATGTTACTCACTTAAAGCCCAGTAGTAACTGTACGTACCACCTGGTTTAACAATCAGTTTCTCTACATTTTGTCTAATAAATGTATGTATGGGTTTGTATAATTCTCAGCATAAACAGAGACTATTTTCATAAAAATTATTAACCGATTGAACTTTGTAATGGAGACGTGATTTCTTTGTGATGGAAAATAAATTTTTAAGTAATATTTGAACTGGCTTTACCTATAAAATAATAAAATTTCACATTTTGAATATTAATTATTAATAACCATATTTTTCTTTGCGGTTTCTTCGTTTGAACACTAGTAATATTTTTTTCACAGAATTATGTACTTTCTAAAAGTGCTATAATTATATAATCTTATTGTTTAATATGTTTTTATCACAATATTCAGGAACTTGGCTTATAAAAATTGGTTTTATTTTTTATTTCAGTGCTCTATGTGTAACGTTTGTTATTTTACGGTACAGCACATCATAATCCCAAGACACAGTATCCTCTGCACCCTTAAACTGTCGTTAATAATTTTTTTAGGTGAAAGTTCGTTTGTAAAATGAACAGAGCAAAAAACCTTTAAACTATTGGAAATGTCCATCATTAACATGAATATACTTTAGGCTCTGTTTACCACGAATTGCTCAGCCCAATAAACATACGATTAGTCTATTACGTTCGGTAATATGTACTATCGTATTTGCAGAGGCCAGACTTTCAATTGCACTTCCGCGTATGACAAACGAATTTCAGTTACTGTGAGAAAATTTCTTAACAGGAAGAGCATTCGACAGAATAACACTGATTTCGTGTCCTTTCATACCGTGATAATTAAAGCATAAATAAAATGATGAACGATAACCTTTATCACCAATCTAATTTCATTAACTGCTCCTGTTTCACGAAAACATCACACTAAATGAATAGAAGTGAGAAAACAGAACGCAAAATTTAACTCAGTTTACCATAGAGTGAGTTCGGTTTAAACTATTCTGATTATGGTAAATAGTGTACAATGAATGGATTGGGCAAACAAACGTATATCGGTCATCAAAGGTTTTTGGAAATGGAATGCACATTGTGAATACGAGGTTTGCGTTAATATGATGCATTAAAAATGCGTTCATCATAAGTCTAACTATCTCTGCGTCAGTTATATGTTCATAATTGTGCTGACTAAGCTTTAATATAGTTGTCCGATATTTTGCCTAAATATTATAGGTCTCACTGCCAGCAATTTCGGTCACTCAAAACTGCAAACTAGTGGAAGAGAAGATTTTTATAAATTTGAGTTCTTTAAAGCCTCGTTAAAATGCCGCAGTAGAGCAAAGAAATAATTTTTTAAAAAAAATAGTTACTTGATCACGAAATACCAATAATTATTTGACTGTAAGCTGTATTTATTTTAGCGAAAACAGAGTTATTTAAACGAGATACCGATTTAAATCCTATCGAAGTAAGGAAGTTCAATCGATCACACAGGAACTAACGGAAAGTGTGATCAGATACGGTTACGTTACTGTAATTATGAAGTGCGCATGGATCTCTGCTTCAAGAGTGTACATAACGAAGACATTCTACCACAGCACAAGGGTTAGCCTTCAGGAATGGAAATTGCGTGTTATGCGACAATGCAAATGTCTTCATTTTACCTAAGTTCGTTTGCTTTTAATAGAATTACACAGAGTTGAGAAGCATGCTGATAATCGGGACCACTAGGAAAATAATCTTAGATATTCTGCTTATGGGTAAGGGCGAGTATTCTAACTTTGAACAGACGTGAATGGTTACGTGGTCCTTCGTGTAAGAAATCTACACCGATGGGAATTTTTGCAGGAAAATGCACTAGTTCGTAATAACACGCAGAATTAAAAGCAGTCAGCGGGGTTTCGTACACGGGGAAGTTTAATGTGACGAATTAATGATATAATACTTTATATCTTAATTGCGTCATGTTTGTGTTTATTAATACAATAATTTATTTACCGTCTTTACACAAACTTAAAAATGGAAGGAACTTAAAAAATCGGACAAATAAAACGAATCGGTATACGCAGAGCAAGAAGTGCAACAGATTTTAATTGATGGACCTGATGATGGTGGGATGACATCGGAACATGTCGTCGATGTAAAATGTAACAGGATCTGTATCTGATGAAAAAATGTTGTAATTTTGAGTGATTTTAACAACATTTTTAAGTTTGTGTAAAGACGGTAAATAAATTATTGTATTGGATATAATACTTGAAGCAAATAATTGCAAATAGTGCTCGATTGCTGTATTATTATTATTAAGTGTTCTGTCTTACGACAGGTCCATTGCTCTGCCCAAACAGAGCTCTCCAGTTGTAGCGCTCATAATTTAAGGCATAGATTCAACTTTACATTTTATGTAACACTGGAAATAATTTAAAATACTTACGTGGTAGAAATGTCGACTGTGGTCTTCTGAGCTATGACGTCATGTAGGCAGTTACCACCATTTCACAGGAACGTAACTGATAACTGAATAAGTCTTCAAATGTTGGTATTCACCAAAAATAACACACTACATCAGACCTAGAAAGCCACAGTTGGCAATTTTTTTAAAATTTTTCCTTGTATAGTCATCTATGACTCAAAAGAAATTATTCAATTTAGATTTTCATAAAGTTTTTTTATTTGACTGTAGTCTCATTTCAATGACCCTACTTCAGTTTTATTTTTTCTAAAAGGGACGAAAAGTGGGTGATATGCTGTCTACGCTTCGTGTTTATCGTTCGTTCTTTTTGTGTTTAAATTTCGTATATTTTATCGTTGAATTTAAATCGTACCGTACAACAAGAATTTACACAAGCAGATGCCGTGAGTTAGGTTTCATGGACTAGCTCCATGTAACAGCGATTTTGAGAAGCTGCTGGTCAGTAAGACAAGAAATATCTGTCATTTAAGGAAAAAAACAGTTTATCATTTTCTTCGTAAGATCTCGTATAAACTCGTTAATAGTCCATCGGAGTACACAACATGGGCTGGATTTTCATGCGGTGGACTTCGTGAGAAAGTATAAAATTTTGAAATTATAACGTACACTATAGATTTAGTTTATTAGTTACATATACACAGCCATGTGGATGTCACGTTGATGTATGTATGGATATGACGTTCTACAAAATATACTTTTTCCGAAATATGGAACACATTCTTTTTTAATAGTGATGACATAATTTTTGAAGGAACGTCATTGTCAGCTGTCTGCCCTCAGATATTTACCATGTGAAGGGAAGTTTTTTGGAGCGTTTGTATAGAAAATATTACTTTTGTTATCAAACGGAAGAGACACACATGTCAAAAAATGTATGATATCTCGTGAAAAAACATGCGTATGACTGTGAATACTATTCTTGTTTATTGTTTCGGGATATTGTTTCTAGCCTTCTGTATGTAAAAGTGTACGGCTAACAGGAATTTATATAACTGCACATTTCCCATATTTTCGAAAATTTCTTTCATAACCCATGAATTAATAAAAGTCATGTTTGATTCACAACTGCTTTAGAATTATATGTTCATAATTGTTACCAGTTGGCCCGTGTATATATGTGTATATATATATATATATATATATATAATCTGTCCGTCCTGTTCATGCCAATGCGCCCGTCGTAGAAAAGGATTGAATAGTAGTAGTGTTTCTTTTGAAAAGGAATCCCCGAGAAACTGGATTTTTCTTTTTGAAAATTAGATACAGCACGCTTGTTTCTATTTTTCTTTCTGTATAAAGATGTGCGAACTCTGTGGATAAGCCATGTCCATAATTGTTCGTAAAATTACAAGTGTATTAGTGTTGGAAGATACAACACAGCTCCCATGTCCACCGCAGTGCAATGATGTCACCAGTATCGTTAATATAATAACTTATTTGTTGTTTTAAAATTATTTATCTGTAGTTTATGATTGTAGCTAAGTCTGATGCCATATAACGTTACATAGACCTTTATACAACGGCAAAATGCATTTTAAGGAAATAAAGAAACAATGCATCTAACGAGGAGCAAATAATTTAGAAACCTAATTTTATTCGTATTTTAAAATTTTTATTTACTTTATTACTGATATTTAATTTAATTTTAACAGGAATTTTTGGTAAACTAATGACGATTTCTGGAAATTACTTTTGAGCCTTCGTCACAGTGTCAGTGATCCATTTCTTTTAACAATTCATGTCCTTCATCTGAAATACCGCTAATTCATTACACACACGTATATATATATATATATATATATATATATATATATATATAATTATTGAAACATAAATACATAATTGAATCAGATGACGAAGTTCTGTTTTATCTCTTGTCTAATTTATGAAACAGTTTTAACTAGCTTTTATACTTACGACAGATTCATTAACTAATTAACGTTCATAAGTCTCAACATTCATACGTATCTCAGGCAAACGTACTAGAAGGAAATAATAATCTAAATGGCTCGTCTACACAGTTTCATTCGTAGGGAATTCTGACCCACGTACTAAACCTGCCGGTCTGCATAAACCGATTTTTCATTAAGCCAGATACCGTCTGTTCGATTCATTACAATTGAAATTGGACTGGACATGTGGGCAGCGGAAACGACACAAGAATACTAACACAATCATTGCCTTGGTTTGAAACTCATCACCAGAAGATAACTACGTCAGCTCCTGGAGGCACAGATGGCACCCGAGTCTCTGTAATTGGAGGAATCTGAAGACGGAGTAGGTCGTTTCAGAAACACGGCGATTAAATCACTTTACAGTAAATAACATGGAGTACACCAGTGTATTTGAATATTGTGAGATATGGATATATATTCAAATACATATAACTTTCTGAACGATCGATTACCCGAACTTCTCTTATTATATTATAATAACCATCAGCAGGAAATTATGGCTACCCCTAAGTCATCAAATGTGTTACTGGTAACTAACTACCTTACTAACGCCAGTTGTGAAGAACAATCCGTTCTGAATACATGCTAATCTGTCAACTAGTCGTAATATTCTCTTATTTTATGAATCCTAAAGGTTCAGTATCGTGTTCACAAAATAAGCCACTGGATATTAATATACTTAGCCACATAAGTGCATTTCCTGATTTTACGGCCTGATTTTTAAAGATTCAATTCAATATTCTCTTCACACGTATTCCTAAATTTATCCAGTATGCTCTTCAACTCCTTAAGGAGTCCGCTGCTTTTGCGTCATTGATTTGATTACTCTAGTAACATTTGATGGTGTGTAAAAAGAAGTTATTTATAAAATTTAATTCATTCATCTTTCAGTTTTTTTGTGAAAGGTAAAAAATATTAGTTTTCAGTAGACTGGTCTGAGGAACCCTCTATGTATGTCATTCCAACATAACGAGACTGTTTCACATCCATGCAGTTAAAGCAAATCTTCAAGGAAAATTTCGAACGTTTGTCCAAGCTTGTTCAGCGGACGCGGCAGTCATTTCGCGAATTTAATCTGCTTACCCATTAAATGTTTTTTATTTAACTACTGCACTGCCAATAGTACAGACTATGTGATATCTAGTAATAGGATGATTAATGAGTAATGAATTTGAAAAGAGTGTGGAAAGAAGCGTTCGCTATCAAATTTAGGGGAAGCCTACTATCCCTTCGCTTTCCCAGAGTGACTGATAAAAACAACGAAAAACCTCAGTCAGGATAATTGGTTTCTGGGTCCACATCTGAACCTTCAGAATAGGAAGTAGAAATTGTAGCCACTCGACCGCGAAGTTAGGTATTAATTTGCTCTTAGTTTCGTAATGAATGTAATTTTGATTTGTTGCTGTAGCTCCAAAGGGCCTGGACTTTACAACTTTATAAAAGGATTTGTTATACATTAATCTGTTACGGCTTTGTCGTATTTCAGATTAACAGTAATCTACATTGCGGCCTGTATAAGAAATATTACAATTACAGTAGCAAATATGAAAGCTTAAAAGAGAGTTTTGAAAATAAACTAAGCACTTTAATAAATATATACTCAGTGAAATTCACAGGTCACAAAGGTCTCTTTTTTCGAAATATCTTTATTTAACGTAGTAATATATAGTTGATTAGAAACTTAATTGACAATTTTTCTCTTGCGTAATGAGATGGGCCTAATGTTTTGTTTCGTTGTCCTGGTGCTTTCATGTCCCCGAGTGATTTAATGCAGTTTTATAAGTGAATCGCTTGTCTCTTGCTTCAATATTTACGCAGCTCCATATCTGTTTCAGTGCTCCGCTAACAGTTCTGTTTAAACAGAACATGTAGCCGGCTTCTGTATAATCCAGCCAACACGTACGTTTCTTCATTTAGAAGCAGTGTTCATTTTGATACATTTTACGGTATGCACTACAGAATAACATGCAAGGAGTCCAGGAAAGCATGATGTACAAATATCCAGTGAATGTTAGAAATACGTTTATTTTGGCAGTAGAAGTTCATCTGGGCGTACGTGTACTTTAAAACTTGTACCTAACCATCCAAATGCTTTCAGGAAAATGTAACTAATTTAATCTTACCTAAGGTTTATTTATAAGTTGACTGTTTCTTTACAGGAAACGTTTTGTTCAGTTTATATTATCAACCGATTGTTGATTTCCTGGTTGTTGCGTTACGTACTTTTGTAGATGGATACCAACATTTCTGAGAAACGTGCTACCTTCATCCTCAAAGTTGAAGTTAAAGCCGTGCGTTTTTCTGAACCGTCCATAACGGCGTCGCAACCTAGGAAAAGACAATCAACGTGTTATTACCGACATATCCTCATATCTCGGACATAAAGTAGATACAATTGATTCATAATTTAGTATCCAATACAAATTGATAACAGTAAAGATAATGAATAATTATACTGGGAGTCGCTGCGTCATATAATCCAATAATGTTTTGCCTGAACTCAATAAGAATATAAATTAAAAATTCCATGAAAATTCCTTTGCATTTTTCTACTGCGGATACAAGCTTAATCACAGAGGCAGGTTTTGAGGTAATTAGGAACACCATTGAATATAAATAATGAACTACAGTTGTTGTTACATCAGGAGTAAATTATTTTATTCTGCAAAGTAGTTAATTTACATAGTTACTGCATTGTGCAGTTAGAAACTAACACAAGACATAATTATAATAGTGAGACTTGTTTTTTGGACTATTTCACGAATAAGAAGTCATGATCTATTATTTATGAAAATAAATAAAGGTAGAATTCGGTTAGATTTGAGGTTATCACAGAGGAAAATATAAATATAAGCGTTTTGTGGGATGTTGCATTGTGTAGTCTGGCAGGCGTTTGCTGACGTTTCAGAGGTACTTGCTGCCTCGACTATCAAGGTTACCTGATAGTATGGAACCCAGTTTTGATTCTGAAGATACTCGTGACTAGGATAATACGAACAGTTTAAGATTTCAAAATTGTGTTTTTCCATTGCTTATAAAACACATCAATATTAAATAAAATCAGAAATAAAACTAATAAAAAACTTATTAGACGATCCAGTCAATTTTACTGCTAAGTACTTTCATACATTTTCATGAATATGTAGAATGGCTTGAGAATTATCTGTATCTTTGAAGCTAGCAAAGATTTAATTTCTTATGTTTTATGTGTGTTACCGTTCCTTATCGGTAAACTACAATAGTTTCACAATTAATATGTGAATGGGAATATCATATATGTGGAATGAACTAGTGGCTGATAAACTGTTTATGATAAAGTTTTGTGGAATATGGGCAGTAGTTGCCGTACCCTATTACAAGGTGATAGTTGGTTATTCGTCTGGAAGAACTGGTGGAACGTAGGACGTATTTTGGACATGTCTGAAACTTGTTCTTGTGTAATGCAGGTTGTGTTTAGCATCTAATGTATATTTGCGTTTTAACTTTTAGGTTTGAACTAAAGTAAAGCAAAAACGGAACTATATTTCAGTGCCATCATGTATTCCAGATGTTTTACCTTGAAAGCGTTTTATTAGAATCTTTGGCTTTGAATCTCTTCGTGATAAAATCCAAGGATAATGAAAATAATACCCGTCTTCTCATCGCAGACAAAAAGAGCAATATTTGCTGAGTGAAGATTCTCGAAAGCTAGGTAATATGTTTACACAGCGCCTCCCGCCGATCCAATCAATAGCATCGCAGCTTCCGACTGGAAGCCTTTAACTCTCATGAGTTTTTTAGCTCGACATTTCCTTCGTTCGATTATGCCTTAGCTTTTAAGGGACCGTGTGCTACATGCCCGAAATCAAATAAGAGTTTTCTTGTTTGTTCATAGGTTTCTGCACCGTTGTCTCTCTCTGTGCACTGAACAGAGATGACATTAGCGGGAGACAGTTGAGTCAGACATGGACGAAAAAGGTGTATTGAAGGAAATCGTTACAAATACTTTTATTATTAATAATTGTGTGTTTCCCTCACACTGCTTGTGAAGTATGGCTCTAAGGATGACGTAAGACACTCATACAGATAGAATCGGTTACAAAATTTTACTAAATTCATCCACAGAAAAATTATATCTTGACGCAAGGACATCTTAAATTGAAATAAAAAGTTTTCTGGATGTTTTCCATCGTCTAATAAAATCATAAAATTGCACGGCGTTTCGGAGATGGTCTTATCTCCGTATTCAACTATACCTACTCAGTTGGGCCCAATCGATAGAGCTAATCCTTATCTTCGGACAAGGTAAAGGTGAAAGTCCCGCAATATAAGCCGATCAGAACAGCATACATCCGTGGGACGAAAAAATAATAATATTCTTCAAAAAAGAAAAAATATAAAACAAATGTAAAAGTTTATTTTAAAAACGCACCATCGTCACAAACTTTTAGATTTGAGCTACATCTTAATTTTTTTACAGTGGAAAATTTTAATGTTGCTAAAGTCCTAAAGTACACTGCCGGCATCTGTAGACGCCATAAGTCAAACATGTTTTACAGAAAATCCAGTTCAGGTCAGTAAACGTGTTTGTTGGTATTACAACGCAAATCACAATCGCCATATTTCATCGTGACTCAGGAAATTCAAAATCATCTGTCAGAATATGAAGATCTCCTGAATCTCATTTAGATGCCTCGCGGCCTTTCCAGTTCTCTTGATAAATTTATGATAGCAGATGTAGTGTAACTGGCGGTAAAGTCACGTGAATTCGTGTTAAAAGAGTCCTAGGCACAAAATACAAATCTATATTCATGGCCTTTGTATTTGCGCTTTGTATTATATAAATCTAATTAATTCGAGGAACACTGAGACGTCGGGTGTTTGAATGTGTTGCCTGAACTATGAATAATTAGAAAGAAGATATGTGAAAATCATGTATATTTCTATTAGTTATAACGTAACTTCAGGTGGTACTGTAATTAATCTCACGTAAATCCACAGACAACAGAAGATTACAAAATCGAAATATGAGGTTTTAAATTAAAAGCTCCTCACAACCTTATTAATTAAAGGAATATTAATATTGTTGGTATCGATTTAAGGGAATTCATATACACTTGTATCGATATGTAATCAAAGTCAGAAGTAAGAATGAAGGTGATCGGATAACACAACACGTGTACGTGCTGGTTAAGTGAATAACTGCTTCATTATTTGTAAACATTAACACTGGATGGTACAGATTGCAGTTAATTTGGTAATGAGTTCAGGGCGAGATGGAACATATGCCGTGCCCCCTACACACATACATGTACGAGGTGCGATCGGAAAGTTTCAAGACTGCGCTTATAAATACCTGTACACTTATCTCAGGTATTAAATTCATCCATCACCCTCGAAGTAGTTCCCCTGGGAGTGAACACAACGATCCCAGCGCCGCTGCCAAGCCTGGAAGCATCCCTGGAAATCTTTCTTTGTCAGCCTGTCAAGCACCATCTGCGATTCTGCCTGAATCTCTTCTATCGTCTCAAATCTCCTTCCCTTTAGCTGAATTTTCATTTTTGGGAAGAGGAAGAAGTCACACGGAGCTAAATCCGGCGAATAAGGAGGGTGCGGGATGACGGCCATGGTGTTTGAGGCCAAAAACTGCCGAACTTTGAGGGCGGTGTGCGCTGGCGCGTTGTCATGATGCGTCGCATGTGGAGTTCTTCCTTTAGAATCAGCTGACAGGTCCCATAGCCTATCCCAACAATGTCGCACAAGTCGTTGATGGTACGACGTCGATCTTCGTGAATGGCCTGCCGAATCTTCGTAACATTTTCGGGCGTTGTGCTCGAAGATGGTCGTCCAGAACGCTCGCCATCATTGACAGAGGTTCGGCAATTTTTAAAACGTGAATGCCACACAAAAGTTTGTGCACGACCCATTGCGGACTCCCCAAATGCTTGCTTTAGCATTTCATAGGTTTCCGTAGCCGTTTTGGCGAGTCTTTGGCAAGAGATTCAGGCAGAATCGCAGATGGTGCTTGACAGGCTGACAAAGAAAGATTTTCAGGGATGCTTCCAGGTTTGGCAGAGGCGCTGGGATCGTTGTGTTCACTCCCAGGGGAACTACTTCGAGGAGGATGGATGAATTTAATACCAGAGACAAGTGTACCTTTTTTTTTTTTTTTTTTTAAATACGCGCAGTCTGGAAACTTTCCGATCGCACCTCGTAGTCGTACACATAGACCTCCAGTATTTATTTAAGTGTGCATTTAGCTTGCATTTTAATTCTTTCTCAGGTTCGTGTGTTAAAAATAATGTTATACAGGGCATTTATTAGCATCTAAATCTCGCCCATTAACGTATGTGTATATAGTAATTTATATGTTTACATTCTTCTGCAATGTATATGTGTGTATATGCTTGTGCGCTTATATATATGTATGTGTACGTATATGAAGGTAACTCAGGCATCAACGGTAATTTTATTATGCGTATTAACAAAACAAACACACATAGCTAAGCAACGTATTTTTCTATGTAATAACCCTCCTCTTTAATGAATTTGGTCCATTTGCCCACAGGTTTTTCGTTTGATTCAAAGCACTAAGTATCCCGTTGTGAGTTAAGTCGTCTTTGAAGCATCTGTCCTTGATAGATACTCGTTTTAGGTGAAAATTTATCAATGGCTGCCCTTCGGTTGTTGCAGATACGGTGATGGACCTGTCGTTAAAGTTCAAAAAGCTTTCCAAGAACACTCTGTCTGTCTCCTTTGTGTCTTTTCCTTTGTCCCTAGACTTCCCTCCGGCCCATACATTTACCAACCCACTGAACTGACCTGCAAATTTCACTGCTTTTTACGCTTTCTGATTACATAAATCCGATCACAGATCGTTAGTAGGTACATTCAATGAATGAACGCTTCACGGTGCTATCACTACCCAAAAGACAATGAAATCGAACTGGATAAATCCATTTATCCTCGATTTTCAATGCTACCAATATTAGCTTTTAGTTTACAAATATTGCCTTTATTTTTTTACTCTCGGCTGTATGTGCGTAGGCATTGTAGGCCTATATAACACCGCTAATTCATGCAGTACATTCTTTCTTGAGAATCTGATAATTTCTCGGCTAGTCAGTCATTTCCCTATGTTGTATAGAACTCTAAGATTCGCTACTGCGTTCACATTTATATGAATCTTCATAAAATTGAGAGAGGCCCATATTATTGTTTCCACTTGATACAGCAACCTTTTAACACGGTAAGATTGGGAAAAAAATATTTTTTTTTGTACAAGTGACGGGATTTTAAAAATGGGATAATATTACAAATAGCTTTATGAGAAGTTGATTCTGAAATCTAGCACCGTTCTTAGGGCAGTGAAACATGAATTATAATGCAGGGGAGATATTTTCAAAGTGTAACATGTCTTTGTAGACCTAAAGGCAGTTCAGATGTTGAGACAAGGACGTAGATGGTCACATCAGGTTTGAGTCTTGGAACGTGTTCTCAAATTCCAATCCTTTAAATTGCAGAAGAGTACATACTCTGTTATGTTATATCTTTTTATTGATACTTTATTTTTTTAGATAAGCAGACGCAGTTTACATTAGAACCGTGATTCAATTTTTTTTATTTTACATTCTACGTGTTTTCGGTTATCGCCATCTTCGGGGATAAAATATTTGCAACCCTACCTGTTAGTCTTAGTCATTTGGTTGAATTGCAAATATCGTATTACCACTGAAGACGATCATACCCCTGAACTTCAGGACGTAAAATACATTATTGAAACCATGGCTACGTTATGATTGTTGGTACAGCATGAATTAAGATATTAACGCAATATATTTCAGGGAATAAAAACTTATATTTCTTTCTGTTGATGAGAATTGCTATTTCGTTCCTGTGCAGAAACCCCTTGTGTTTATAGAGAGGGCTCGGGGTGCTGATACCTGTTGTGTGCAATCGTTCGCAAACAACAGGTTCTTTCTCTTGTGAAGTCACATCTACACACGCGACATGATGAATATCTCGTTCTGATGCTACGAAAATGATGTAAAATCGATGAGGCACTAGCACAGTGAAGCGAAAGAATTGGAGCGTAATGTAATAGTCTGATGGGTATTGGAACAGAACAAAAGTGGGAAGTAGTAGACATGATAATGAACAGAATTCTGTCTGTCTGCGTGTAATAGATTCAGTCTTGTATTTTATCGAATAGTACAGAACGAAATGAGTAAAATTGTATATGTGGCCGAAATTAACTAATTAGAATTGAATTATTGAGCTGGGTAGTTATATACTACAGTCTCATTCTCAATAATTTAATTTCTCTAAAATTATTTCATGAATATTTCACGTTATAAAGTTTTGTTTCAGACTTTTTTCAGTCCCTAAAGATTATTGACTTCTGGTTTATCAACAATGGGCATTTCTTCTATTGAACTGAAATGTAATTTTATAAGTTTAAGAACAGTTCATTGTCACTGTTAGTAGCACCAACACATTTCGCTAATGACGAATGACAAACGCTTGATTTTTATGTTTCAAATTATATTTATATTCGAATATTTAATGATGAGATATATTTATACAAAATAATATAAATTAATATATCTTGCATTAAATATTGCATAATGAACAACGAACGTACAATTTTTTTTCTGCATGTATAAAGTTAGTGAATGCTTTGATAAGTTGTTTTGTAACTTATACAAACTAATTAATACAGACACGCCAGATAACAAATACTGTACGCTGATTTGTTTCTGAAGAAATTCTGATCATAAAAGAATTGTCGGCTGAACTCCCCGCACCCCAATGATTCTTTACAAAAGGCTGGAAAACTGCTGTGTGTTGGTCTTGACTTAACATCTCCACAGGGTTCTAAATTTGACGTCTTTTAATTTCGGTTATGTAATACCGTATCCGTGTAGAAGAGGAAAATATATTATCGGAAACTGGAGCGTTTTACCAAAGTAATCAACCCGTGTTTATATACAGGCTAGAGACGATGTATTTTTACTGCAGGACGTTTTCGTTCAGGAATTGGCCTATAATGACGTGGAACGTCGTGAATTTCAACACAACTACTTAGGTTCAGAATATACTACCTCAACGCTCCTTTCATTAAATCAATTAAAATGTTTTGCAGGGGATGTTTTCTCAAGGATCCCTGCTTCCTTGTGCTGTAATAAAAGGTTCACATTTTTTTATAATTAAAATGTGTGGTGTAAGATCAATCACTTCACAGGCAGAATCTGTTTACTCTTTGCGCGGACCCACGTAAGTAGCTTAAAAAACGTTACTTTTCTACCTCTGAAATAACAAAAGCAAGTTTGCTCATTAAAGCTTGCCTATAATAACAGGGATGAAAGAGAAGGATTCAATCTCATGGTGAAGACTCTTAATACATTTTTGGTTCTATGTTAATAAGTTCTGCAGAGCTGTAGGCGAAATCCCTTTTTCCAAAACAACTAGCTATACTGTTGTTTCCTGTACTCGTAACGTGTAACGCAGGGAATAAGTAGGCGTATTTTATATGGCTTGGAATAATATTTAAATACACTTATGTTTGAGACCTAATATTTTCAAGATGGTGATCAGTAGATTGTGATCTTCTGGCCTGTGACGTTGTGTTAACATCATTTCGGAGCAACATATCGCATCGATATTGGTGGTATAATTTCAAACCACCTAATAAATTGAATTTTTTGAAAATAATTATTTTATAGTGCTGGTGTAAGAGGTAAAGATTATAATAATTTTTATTGCAGGTAAGTAAGTCCTATAGTTGGTGCAGTTCTAATACCATATCTGTTACTGGCAAGTAATTTACTAAACCATGTAAGTACTGTAAAATTTCCCGAATGAAAAATCATTCACATTGTTACTTCTTGTTAAGTAGAGTGAGTATGAATTCAGAAGACTAAAATAAGTATATAAATAAATAAAATACAGGAACATACGTTTACTCTTCTATTCCTGGCTGATTCAACCGAGTCCCATAACAGGCCGGGAATTTCTTTGTCAGTAGAGTAGAACTTTGCTTGAAAAAGTTATTCATACTTATAAGACACACAGAATATGCTAATTAGGAATATACATCAATGAAAGAATGTTATTGTAAAATGGTCAATTTTCAAGAGACTAATTGATTTTAATTTGCGATATTTACATTATTTCTATGTGTATATTATATAATGGTATTTATAAAAATGTAACAAATTGAGCCTGGGTAACATTGTCATAAAGGAAAGTTGATTTAAAAACGTTTTTAGAACAGTTAGTGCACAGGACAGAGACAGGTGATTATACCGATCGCAGTCTTCGTGGCAGTCACACGTAGCTAAGCTTTCGAATGTACTTTGTGTTATCACCTGTTTCACTGTGATTTTGTATTATATCAGATTTCACCATATCCTTCCATTGCCTAATTCATCGATGTTCAGATAACGCGGTTAGCATTTTTTGTATTCATTACGCTGTCGAACATTAATTTCGCTGCAAAAGTTGCAAAACCATTTTAGAAATTTAAAAGGGATTTGGACTATCAAACAATATAAGTTGTTTACTCCGAATTTTAATATTTCGTCTAGCTGTGCTAATTAGAAATATGATTACCTTTCTATTAGCTCTGTGTTTGATTTCAGAATATGATTGATTGTTTCATCTAGGAACGTGACTATGCTTTATCTAGCCATATAGTAGTTCAAAATATGATTAAATTTTGTGTAGCTGTGTTGGTTCAGAAATGCGATTGGCTTTCATTAAATACTTCTTGTTTATAATTACCCAGTTCTCTGCTGAGAATATCCGCGACATTTCCTTTTGTAGCTTTCTCTCGTTTTACTCGTGGTTATGTATTAAATTGAAGAGACTTTCCTTTGGGCGATCCGCATTCCAGTAGACGCGTACCAAATTGCAGGAGAATAAATTGTTCCATAATTAATTCTGAATGAAAAGCGGCCAGGGGCCTGACTCGTAATGATTAAGGGAGAATGATATTCTGACAAAAGTATATAAATTTAATTACATTTATTTCCTCAGATAAATGAAAATTTGCAAGTCATTTATCCATTAGAGAATGACTGGATCAGAAAAGAAACAATAGGCTAGAGTTTCATTACTGATGATTGTTCCTAATGCAATATTACAGCTTATAGATTTTATTTAATATAATATCCATCTTCTGTTACTGATAGAACTAAAATACAAACCATAAGAATCCCTTTGTCAGAGTAAATTACCTGAAATGGATACTGAAGTTTGAAAGACTGTAAATGTTCCACGATTCATAATAACCAAATGAAATAATTGGTGTTAAATTTTGAACATGTATATATGTGTGGTAGTTGATTATATACCTGGGGATCTAGGCATATGATACTTTACAGCCACTTAAAATAAAATATGTAACTGGATATTTTACGAACAGTGTAAGATTGTGTATTTTCCAATCATCTGTATATAGCGAATGTCAACTCTCGTATTGTATTTCCTTACATTTAAGCAGCTTAGTTCCGTACATTGAATACGCTAAGGAATTTATGAGGACATGGCATTCATCATTCTATTGTATGTCTATCGGAGTGTCCTTGTTAGCGTCTGATTCACATAAAATTTTATTAATAGACACATCCTAAGTCCTTGCGTAAATTCAATCGCCTCTCGAAAAATATGATTACGTATGCCCGAATGGTTAATGCTGCTGTCCTTAGACCGGCTATCTTCGTATTGATACTTCGTAGTTGTCGAGATATCGCACATATTCGTTCTCGGCGAACAAAGTAACTGGTCAGGCAATAACACGTGGCAAAGAATTTTATTAAAGCTTATCTCGAAAATAAGTGTACAGAATGACATAAAAATACCACATTTCATAACAAGCCCTTCAGTTTTTGGATTTTTTATACGTACATACTAACTCATATGGACGGACGGACAGTGGATCTTAATCAAAAAATCGCGCTGCGAAAGCTCCTAAAAAGAGATTGGTCTGTTCGCTGGAATGTAAGAATACAGTTAAGGAATGCTGCCTACTCAGGTGTTCTTCGTTAGTGGACTGTAAATTTATTTACATGCACATTGTTTAAAATTGCAGAATCAGTATCCACATGACGTAGCATGCCAACATGCTTTCAGATAAATGCAGTTATAACATGAATTATTTACATCATAACTTGCTGGCCACATGAATTATGAATTAAAACGATAATAAAATTCTAAATTCCAGTTGATGTTATGAAATTTATTCTCGACTGTTAATTAAGGTTAATTACGCTCGTTAGCTGGCAAAGGCTGCCTTCATGTCTGGTAGATAATGGATGTAGCTAGTAGTTTTGAATCAAACGCTCCTCGTCAGTCCGTGTCTTATGCACCACTCTGCATGAAATACACTTTTTTTTCTTTAGAAGGACTTCATATCGACTCAAGCTCAACGAAACATTCATCTGTGTTCTCGTTACATGTTACTAAAGAAAATTAGCAGTATGGACAGTACTTTTTAGTTATTTTGGCTTGTTATCAGTGGAGTGCTGCTCCATAAAATTTATATCTGTCCTGTAAGTACCTATGATATTTTGTACGATATTTGGTTCATGTAACTGTACTGAAGTAATCAAATTTATTTCCTAGTGTAAAACACATTTTTTACCAAACCTATCCTAATTATTTTAAATTAGTTATTAATCTTCATTTTGTAATATTTAATAAAATTAATAAAGATACACATAATTCCAGGACACCTTTATTTTTAACCCGACCCATGGAAGTTGGTACATAACAAAACTCACGTAAAAACACGCTGAATTATTCTTACTTATATTATGAAACGAGAGCATTTGACATTATAAGATTCTTACATCGTGTTAGTATTTACCACTGAGGTGCCTTATAGTGATAAGGATTGCTAATTTCAAACAGGCCTAGATCACTTTATGCATTAAAAGTGTATGGCTGAATATCCATCAAATGGTGATGTTCGTTGTGCTTTATCACATTTAAGCAGCTATAAGGCATTGCCCGCCGAGATGCAGTGGTTAGCACTCTTCCATCCTATTTGGGAGTTCTCGTGTTCAAATCTCTGCCTAGACACCCGATGGTCTTACTAAGGATTTCAGTGATTTCCCTCGCATCCTCCAAACGAAAGGAGATGACCGTTTCCTTCCGTATTTCTTCCAGTTCATTGTTTATTATTTATCATGTGCAATATAATCGGTTAAATAAAGGACGGAAAGACAACGAGGAGACTTCATGATACATCATATTTATTGAATTATACAAGAAGACAAATTAACAGTTATATTATATCGGTGGTGTGAATTTAGAGTCGTAATTTGTTACTTGTTTTGCATTTAGGAGGAAGAGTTAGGTTAGCGCACCTCGCACAGTGACTGTTGAGAATTATGTCATTAAAAGTTTATAATATGTAAGACCAGAAAGAGATTTCTTCTGCCTCCCTGAAACTGAAATTCCTGCGAAAAGTTGCACTGCGTGTAATCGTTATACTCACTAATTCTTTAGACTCCGCAATTTCGTCGCTGAATTTATGGAAAATGGGGTGTACGTAACATAAAAAATAACGAGGTGATTTATTTTCAAGCTCGACTTTAGAATATGTTTTGTGATGCTTTTCAAGAATAAGAAAACTATGCCGTCTGACTAAAAGTGACTGTTTTATAGAAGGATAACCAAATGTCTTTCTATAGGGCTGCTACATTATTAACTCATTTTATTCGGAATATTTCAATGCACATCTTCAATTTCATAAATTTCTTATTTGAGAGGGAATAAAATATCAATACCAATTTTTCATTTATTCAAAGGCAAGTTTGTGAATATATGAAAGTGAAATTGAAAATTTTCGAATCAATGGTTCATAGTTATGATTCGTGACGAGAAATATATGAATTCAGTGTTTTGATACGCATGAGCGGTAAAATGAATTATGTGAATATGTTGTTGCCTTGTCTGGTTACCTGAGTTTTTCTGTAGCTCAAAAATAACAGCTGTTAGAGAAACAAATATAAAATTGTTATCAGTTCTTCGAACAAACATGTACTGAAAAACTAAAAAGAATAGATTGTCCATGATGGAGGCAGCAAGGTCCTCTGAAACGTCGGTAAACTTCTACCAGACTACACGGCGCAACGACCCAGAAGACAGCCATCTTCATACTCACCACCGTCAAAACCTCAAATCATACACAGAATAGACTGTGTTTACATTCATTAAACTTGTTTAAATTTAAATGTATCGGCAACATTATCAGTTTGTAAAGCCTACTGCTTCGTTCGGACGTTAAAATATTTCTTCAACACGTGGCATAATATTCTTTAACTGATTCACTAAGTTTATGGTGCATAATATTCCTTGAAAGATGATAGTTACTCATCAGGTCAAGAAGCTCCCCCCCTGCTTTTAAATTAAACAACAAAAAATGACTATTGGACCCATCACAAGCCAGTTTAATCCAGTCTCTATATAGTGTATATAGCTTACATATCGAATATAGGTATCAATTTTATCCTCCCATTTGTGCTTAGTTCGTCCACGTGGATTTTTTTTTTGATGTTTATAGACTGAAGTTTTGTATGTTCATGAATTTCTGGAAGAGTAGGTACAATGGTAATGAACAAGTTAGGGAACAATCAGGTGTTGACTCCCATTAACACTAACCTTTAATGATCAAGGTGCGTGACGTAAAACACTAATAACACAGAGACACTTAAATATTTCTGAGCAAATAAAAATAAAAACGAATTACATTTACCATTGATTGCAGTTAAAGTCTACAGCACAATGGAGTGTTAATGCTATGAAGCATATAAAATAAATGGCATCGTTCCGAAGTTTCAGTAAAATCGTTTCTTCCAACACTTGGCTGCATTAACATCCATTACTTTAGTAATTCAAAAGATGAAAGTTATAATTTGTGTTCATTAGGATTTCAAGTCGATCCATTACAAGGGTTTATGAATTTCGCTGCCGTTGCATAGAATAACGTTTCCCTACTTTAAGAAGCGTAGACTGTCTTGAATTCGTTTAATGTTTAAATAAGCATCAACCACATAATTTTAAACACGAAATTTAAACAAAACTTTTTAATAAATGGTATCTACTGCGGAATGGCGTGATAACATATATTGAAGTGCACGTAAAATGCCCCTTTTTAGAGTATGTGGAAGATGGAAGTAAAAAGAAGAGTAATGTTATTAAAGGACCCGGGTGTTATGCGAATACATTAACGAAGAATCTGAGAGTACGTTAATTTCGCTGTCAATCTGTTAAGAATTTTATGCCTTCAACTCTGTTGTCGAATGCTAAAGATTAAAAAATAAACTACAATTTTATCTCTATTTTTAAATGGCCATGAAACTTCGCCTTTCGACCTGAGGGAGGGATACAGATTGAGAGCTTTAGACAACAAGGTGCCGATGTTGCTCGTCTGGGTTGTAACGCCTTGTGGAATTGTAGGTAGATACCAACGTTTCAAGAGTAATATATTGTTTCATTCTTCGGCTACCATCCATAACTCATGCAATTTGACCATTCTTCTATTAACGTGTTCGTCTTTTCGTGGTTTTCCTCAGACCCTTAGTGCAAAAGCCAAGATAGTACCTCAAATTAGGCCATAACTTCTTTCTGTGTTATTGTTTCTAGATCGTTATTGATTAAACATCCAATAATTTAATCTATTGACAGTGTTACTACATAAAAGGTATATAAATACTGAAATAATATTGCCCTATTGTTTTCAATGGGTCCGCCAGTTCTAACTTTCAAACAACTTTGTCAAATCCACTCTCACAAAAGCACATCTTAGTAGCTTTTAAGATAACCATATTAAATGAATTTTATAATAATTACAGTAAACATTTTCTAGTTAATCTATGTTACGATGTCAAGAGTTTATTTGCTGATTAACAGTGAATTAAGTCTGCATCATCACATCATCCTTCTGTAATAGTTATTTTAGTAATACCGTCCTGCTTATACCGTTGGTAAACATCGTGAGTGTATGGAGAGTTGGTTTTGCAGAACTTGCAAAATGATAAGTCATGCATGCGTTGGAGCTGTAGGGATTGAATGGCATTAGACGCTTCTGTCGACCCCAACAGAATACGTTTTTTCACCTGAAGATGGGATCAGAGCCAGCTCCCGAAACGTAGTGGTCTTGTTTTAGAATATTGAACGATGGATCGAGTCCAGAGAAACTGCAATATCGATTGTAACGCGCCATCGTAGAACCCTTTAAACTGCGTTTCGTGGTGAGGGTCCTTATGTAGCGCCTTTGTATGCCTAGTACAGTGTGAACTTCATAGTATATAACGACTTCATGATGGTGGGATGTGGATTTTTTGTATTGCTATAAAACACAGATGTTACCGAAGAATGGCTATAAGTGGACCTCATCCACCGTCCAGATGTTAGAGATTGACTCTCACCATATAAAAGGCTCCGGTTCGATGTCGCAGAAACTGTTCTTGGTGCAATATTAGTTTTGTACGTCATTATTGCTTTCGGCAGGGTTTATGTTCAGAAGTACTGGAATGCGTTGCAGTTGTAGGGTGTTATAAGCCTTGTATGATAAGGTTCCACTCGAACACTGGGGTTTCGGTTCGATTCCTTCTGTAGTCTTAAATGGATGTCTGCATTATTTCTTTGTGTTTTCTGGTGTTAGACCTTTCTTTAACGTTGTCAAAGGTGCGAGGCTTGCAATCTTTCAGTTCAGTAGGATCCACATAGAAATCTGGGAAAGTTAGACCTAGGAAATTTGTCGAACAGAGGTAATTTCTAATGGCCCAGGATTCAAATCAATTGGAGAACTGAGGGATTTAATACAACATTTGATTACATCGGTGTATAAATTCCTGTTTGATGTGTATTGATAAAAACCTCTGAACTAGCTTGTAAGAATTTGTTATACATAACAAAAAAGTATATTAGTTTGCTCACTAATTTTTTGATGAATTTTTTTTGGCTCTTAATTTGTTATAAGTTACATTTTCTATATGAATTAGTCTAAGTATATATATATATATATATATATATATATATATAAAAGGAGACAACATCAAATGTTATTAAATATTCTGTCGTACAACTTTATAGAAAATTTTTGTAATTTCTACGAATATAATTAAGCTATATATTACTCTTTAAATTCGTATAAGAAAGTTGATACATTAAACTTAAAATTGGCCTATATCAAAGTTACATATACTTCAAAATATGAAATGTAATTTTTCAACGTAAACATATAATGAAGAATTGAAGGTAACATTGTTTTAATTATTGTAAAACTACATAATTGTGTAAATGTTGGTAATTTAATAATTCATGTTTCCCGCTGCTCTTGAAATTAATTGCTGTTTTCAGGTAGATTAGTTGGTACTCATCTGTGCTGCGTTATCTAATGTTCCCTGTATGGGCGGCAGTGTAATGGAATGTAAACTGCGTAGGAGGGCAGGTAAACAGACCTTGCCGGGACTTAATGTATTTCCATTTCTTTGCCACAATTAACTTTCTGTTCTTCCTTCTTCTTTTCATCTTCCCACTTCCTTTTCAATTTTGTCTTCTACTTTTTCAACGTCCACAGCTACTGAAAATGTCAGAAAGATGTACCGTCATTGTACAAACCTTCTCATAAGAAACTTTTATTTATTCGGTGACAAAATGTCCTTTTGATCCCGAAATTTTGTTAGCGTCGACTTTAAGACTAATTATTCGAATGTGTTGTCAAATGGATAAGTGTAGTTCATATCTACACAACGTACTTACGTAATATTTATTTAAGTATTATTCTCTTTTTGTGTGTACTTCCAAAATTATCTCTTCGAATAATACATTTTAATACTAATGTTGTAGAATACTTTTTCAATATGCAGCAGATTGTATTTCTCATACTTATATTTTCAGGTAAGTAAAAATAATTTACGAATTATTGGATGAATTTTTATATAGATTACTGTGAACATATAAATATTTGTTTAATTATGTAATCGTAATACGTAACGAATGTGTCATGTTACTATAGGTTTATATTAATAATGTTGATGTTTATTATTCAAATGAAGTGGAAAATGTATTAAGGAAGCGAGATTGGAGGTCAGCACGGCGACGAATTGAAGACGGCCC
The DNA here is from genome assembly GCF_977971745.1 of Zootermopsis nevadensis. Classification (NCBI taxonomy): domain Eukaryota; kingdom Metazoa; phylum Arthropoda; class Insecta; order Blattodea; family Termopsidae; genus Zootermopsis; species Zootermopsis nevadensis. The sequence goes on along the minus strand of NW_028259156.1, from coordinate 9,041,446 downwards.
CGTATTTTGGAATGTAGCACAGTGTAATCTGGTAGATATTGATCGATGTTAGAGAAGAGCTTTCTGCTTTCGTCATCAAGGTGATGAAACATTATCTACCACATTACACGGTACTACTTCCCAGAAGACAGCAATCTTTATATATAAATCAGTATTAAATTTATGCTAAAATCGTATTTGCCTCCCACTCATGTTTATCTAATACTTATCCTCCAACACGTGAAACAGACATTCATAAAAAGGAGTTTGTAACGAAATAAATTACTAAGAGAATTTTTTACATTTCTGATTGTGTGTCACGTTCTTGTACTATGAGCGACTAAATCATAAAAAACACTGATTCCTGACGCAGTTTAAATCTTATTTAAGCGTTGTAATTCCAGTATGTAAAAAAAAAAGAATCTCCGAATGTTTCCATGGAGCTACATTATTAATTAATAATATAATTGCTTCAAGCCGTATATAAATTGTCACATATTAAGTTATTAGACGTGTGAAATAAGTATCATGAACGTACATGTGCTGTCAGATATTCCATAAATGAAATAGCTGTGACAAGCATCTGAAATCCCTGGATGATTTCAATCAGTAGAGCAATATTATTGCAACTAAATCAGCCAATAGAAATTGGGATATTATTTATTCAGAGTTACGGAACATCGGGCCAAAATACGTCTGTGCTTTGTTAAAGAAACTGAGTAGGAATTTCAATACCACTGCCCTTAATAACGTGTTGTAAGTACCTTCCATTTATCTAACGTATGTTCTTACCTGAGTGTCATAGACCATATAAACCAAGAGGAAAACTTGTAGATTTTAAATGACGTAGAAATTAATATCTCTCAAAAATTGCAAGGTAATACAAACATACTAGAACAGCGGATAGTCATAGAGCGAAATAAACTTGTCTATTTGTCCTTTGTATTTCTTCCAAATGATGTAGGTTATCATTAATAGAACGGTCTGCAACGGACGTTCTGTATTCATCAAACGAATTAACACGCGTGTCTGGGTACCTGATGAAAGCTACGTGTTCCTAGAAATGGCTGAATAAAGTTACACTTCTGATTGGCTACCCATTTTACATTTCATTCTGATTGCTACAGGCCAGGAAGCGAATAAAAAAGTCTGTATAAAATCAGAACTGTTGTTATTGAATACAATGGTAGGTAGGAAAATCCTGATTGAAGTATTATTTACATACGTCCCAGTAGGGAGTCAAGCACTGAATTTTATGAAATATCCGAATTTAACAAATTTTTAAGGGTAAAATTTGTGTAGTTTATAAGTTTCGAATAATAAGATTAAGTCTGATATCTGATGATAGCTTAAAATATTTTACAGTTATAATAGCATTAAGAGTCGCTAGTAGCTAACTCTTAAGATACTAGGCGTCCTTTAGTGTCGAAACAAATTTCTTGAGTTTTCATCCAAAAATTAAGCTGTTTTCGATTTGCGTATTTTTTTACATTCATTCCCGCTCCTCTGAAGTGTTTATTCCATTTAGGTTTTCGACTCAGTCTACTAATTATTTCCATGCATTTTAGAATGCTTACATATAATCTTCACCTTTATCACTTTCTCTGTATTGTCTTACCGATGTCACGCTTTCTTACTGAAGTGTATGTTTGTAAGTGAGACGTGTTACTCGTGTTTTAGAACGGATAACCCGATTGTAATTGAATTTAATATTGGAGGATTTTATGGAAAGTTAAGAAACGACTTCAGTTTTCATTTAGACCTGACTTTGCGCAAGAAAATATGTACTTTCTTGAGTTTTTTGAAAGTAGGATTTGATGTTTATCCAGCGCAAAGTCCGAAGATGGCTATCTTCTGGGTTGTAGCTCGTGTAGTCTGGTAGACATTTACCATCGTTCAAAGTTCCTTACTGCCTCCATCATCAGGGCGACGAATAGGAGGTACAAGGCGCTACAACCCAGAAAGAGCCATAGCATGAACTTATTTCCAACTTACTTGGATACACATGACAAAAAGGTTGCTTACACTTGATTTTAGCTTACTCTGATAAATATTTACTACAGAGTTTATTAATTAAAATGTGTGATTATGATGAAATGTGACGCCATGTGCAGTTCAATTCAATTCTCGTTCTCCATTTTAACATGCCATGTTAACCCCAACCACAGGAATCACTGTTTAGGTGGTTTATATTTATGTATAAACATTACCTAGTATATATTGGTACCACATTATGAACACAATGAAGCCCGAAGTTAATCTAGATGGTACTTAAAATCAGTTCTTACCCAAATAACGCATCTCAGCTACAAAATAAATTTATGCTTAAGGAAATAATCGCTAAATGATAACCGCACGAAACCAGTACACACTCTTTAGGCAAAATTCAAAGTTGTGATTGTTAAAGTAGGTGGTTCATATAATTACCACTAGATTTTAAAAAGTAAAATTTAATAGTGCATTTTCGTACTGGTTCTATTTGTCTATTGGATAAATTACTTCAAGGCTTACAAGTTTATTGTGTATCCAATTGATCACAGTCACTGAAGCCATGAATAGAGTTAATTCCTGATTAATGTGCTAATTAGTTCTAATCGGATCACAGTTTATGTGCTGCATGTGCAACTACTTAGCAGTAATTTAATTGGATACGCGACTTACATAGGAGATTTCCTGTTTCATATGTGCCTGTCTTATGTTACATTTTAAAGTATTTCTCCGTTATAGTTACATATTAGACGGTACGTGTACAGTCATATTTTTACTAAATTTAAAGTTTCACTCTTTGATAACAAAGCTCGTATAAGTAATATTTGAGGATTTATCCCGTTCCACAATGGAAACTTATTTCACGATTACGAAGATAAATTGGTTAACACTGATAAGAAAATAATTTATGTATGATTTGAGGTTTTCACAGCGGTGAGTATGAAGATTTATGTCTTCTGGGTTGTTGCGCTGTGTAGTCTGGTCGATGTTTACCAACTTATCAGAGGTCATACTGCCTCTGTCATCAGGACGAATATGATATTCATCGCCCTGATGACGGAGGCAGTATGGACCTCTGAAACGTTGGTTGACATCTACCAGACTACACAGTGCAACAACCCAGAAGACAGAAATCTTCATACTCACCGCCCTGATGACGGAGGCAGTATGGACCTCTGAAACGTTGGTTGACATCTACCAGACAACACAGCGCTACAACCCAGAAGACAGAAATCTTCATACTCACCGCCCTGATGACGGAGGCAGTATGACCTCTGAAACGTTGATAAACATCGACTAGACTACACAGCGCAACAACCAAGGAGACATAAATCTTCGAAAAAATTTCTGTTTACACCGAAAATCATTCGATAACCATCTATACCAAATGCGTTGTTATTAATATATGGCATGTATAGTTACCATTATTCTGTAATCTGTTAAACAGATGAGACCAGAAATGTGTAATCCTTGAAAACTGTTCGTATGGATTCTAGTACTCCAGGGCGATGGCTCGTCTTTCACTCTCTTTGGCTCTCTTTTCTACTAACACAGATTTAATTTCCTTTTTCGAAATATGACGACAGCAGAGGGGTCGAGACGGTACTGAATGTGAGACATGAGAGGGAACAAAAGATTTTCCTCAACGCCAGGTGGAATACAGGCTGATGAAATGAAATGAAATGAAATGCCGAAAGACAAAGAATCAGATGAAATTCTCTTAATAGCTCCCATCCTCCTCGCTGACATATACGAACTTTGAAACCGTATAATGAAGTTGCACATAATATCCACGCTTGAGTTAAGATATGAATCACGAATGTAATATTTCATAATGTTGATTCGTTTATGAGATTTTCCAAAATTTGCAGCCATCTTCTCTTCGTTGCTTTGAGACACTTATATATCACTTTATCTGTTTATTCTTGTAATTCATAGCCAACTTTACTGAGCTGTCAAATTGATGGTCGTCGTGTCGCGTCCTGATTCAACACTGCCGCTTCGTTGCTTCTACCTGGTGCTCATACTCAGAGGAATGCATGCAAACTGGCCTTAAAAACTTACCACAGCACACAGCTATTAAGATCAACTGCGTTCCAATATTCATACTCACCCAAGACATTAGGACACAGAATGGCGTATTGTCCACTACACTGCATATGAAAATTCAGCTAAAGGGAAGGAGATTTGAGACGATAGAAGAGATTCAGGCAGAATCGCAGATGGTGCTTGACAGGCTGACAAAGAAAGATTTCCAGGGATGCTTGCAGGCTTGGCAGCGGCGCTGGGATCGTTGTGTTCACTCCCAGGGGAACTACTTCGAGGGTGATGGATGAATTTAATACCTGAGATAAGTGTACGGGTCTTTATACGCGCAGTCTAGAAACTTTCCGATCGCACCTCGTATTACTAAATATACATGGAGTTCGGACATAACTCACAAAATCTATTTTCCTTTTAGGCCTACATAGATCTATAGCACAGCGTAACGCAGAAGGATTCGTAGGATCACATGTGGACGAGGCGGCGCACATTCTGGGGAACGCCTACACGTGACGTGTTACAGTGTGGATCGGGCTCGAACCGAAGAGGAGAGTTTTACAGCAAAAGCGTCCACACATTCGTATTCACCGTTACGTTTCGTTACTTTACGACACAAGGAGTATAATGTGGACCAGGCTTAAAAAGTAGGAAGAGCATTCTCCGATGTCTTGTATTTTAGGGTTCCGATGTTCGTATGGTAGTCGGAATTTATTATAATTTCGCTGCGATTGTTTCATAAAGACGTTCTTACTCGAAATTTAAATTTGTGCTACGATGTGTTGGGAGATAAGACGGTATGAAGGAGATCTGTTGTTAGTGTTCCGCCGTTCTGGCACAATTGTTCAACACTACACCATAAGAAATGAAGATGAATCTCTGCAGATGTGTGTGATGAAAATTTCTTACTTACGTTACGTTTATAATATAACACTAAAATTTGAACGATTTTTCAAAATATTTCGTATAAGATTTTCAAAACTAAAGGCCTGATAAAGTTACATATTTATAGCTTCCTATGCAACTTCGAGCCTCTGTCTTCAGTGATGCCAGTGCTGATCTATTCAGATTTATATTTGCCACCTGTTATTGTTTAAGCGTATTCTTATTTTATATTCAGAACCCAGTCACAGTAACCACGGGGCAAAGTACTGAATAATTTCAGTAACACGAATTACGTAGCCATGACAGTTTTTCCTCGTAAGGTTAAACTTTTAGCTTCACGCTCCGCCAACTTTAACTAAGTACCCAAGGGACATGAGGCTGTGAGAGTCACAGATTCGATCCGTTCTTGGTGGTGAAAAAGTAATTTTTCCCTACTAGGATTCGAACCGTGATCGTTCACCCCGAAGGCTAATCACATTACAATGTGTTACTCATGATTAAATTTAAGCGGGTTTAAAGAATGAGGTATCTCGTAGAGTTTTCACTTTGCGTTTATAAATACAATGTGGATAAGTACGAAAATAAAAGCGACCTGGAATTCTGAGTGAACTTTTACTCTTGAGGAAGCTCTTGCTGTGTTCTGAAGACCTTGTAACAAAATAAGGACAGTTCTGTGTTGAGAGCCTGCATACGTAACATCCCATCTCTTTGCTTCCTAGTTTCTGACTGAACCCAAAACAGTGGCACATACATACATGCACACATTCGCCACTAACCGCCCTCCGATCCCCTTCCACCTCCACTTTCCATCTAGAAACAAGAGCCCAAGAGAATGGAACAAGGCTACGTGGTTTGAATTTGTGAAAACTTAGCTAGAAGGCATGAAGCATCAGGACTGTGTATACGCGCGCACAAAGGGTTACAATGAGCTTTGATCCCATTCGCACACCGCCTATTCGCCCTAAGCTGCCTGTTTGCTGTACTCACTCAGCCGGCCAGGATAAAGAATGACTGTGTTTTGGGTTGGCCCCTGCCATCAACACCGGATATAATGAATCAATACGATTATCGCCTTATCCAACACACAAGATAAAGGCGGTCATTCGATGCAGAGAGAGGCAGAGCACGAAGGTAATCAAAAGGCAAACGGTCAAAATGAACTTTCTCATCCCCCTACAGCAGAATGAGTTGCCTCCTAACGGTGTTCTCATTATTATGGTTGTACTAAATTGGACTCTACAATGAAAAGGCTATATTTTTTTAACTTCCTCATTGTGTCCCTCCAAGCTATGCTACTATTGAGTACAGTCACCGTCATGCTGTGCCCCTCAGTAGCACAAATTGCGTTGGTATTTATGTTTATGACATTTTGCCTCTGAATTAGTTGTCAGATAAATACAGCCGTCGGAGGAAATAAGTAACTGTGAAATTATAATTAATTTTACTGAGTTTATAGCAACTTTTTGAATAAAGTGCTGGACCATTTCAATCTTTTTTGTCTGTGTAAGAAGTTTTAATTACACCACAGACTTGTAAAAGCCTATCTGAAATGTGGATGCCGTTCTTTGAAGGCGTTTAGAGAACTAGGCAGTAAAGTTCGATTAATTCGTAACTTTGGAATGAGTGCACATCCGAGTTCAGACCGCCTCTACCCCAGCAAAAGTCTCCTTGGAAACTGAGTAGGCCACAGACATGTTACAGAAGAGGCGTCTGCTCGCTGTCAAATGCTTTTATCTATACTTTGAGACTGGCGAGAACTGTAAAGTATAAAATATGTGCATTGTTGATTAGTTTCCAATATCACAGAGTTTTAAACTGTTAAAGATGTAAAATATAAGCCCATTGCTTCCGATTTTGCCATTACATGTTTAGGTCCACAGTTTAAATTTTTAAGTATGGCTTGTAGATGATTTGTAGGTGCGTTTATGAAAATGCTGAGCTATATTTTCTTTATTTAACATATTGGTTATATTTTTATAATGTATTAGATTAGATTACTCTAGGGGCAACAGCGCAGTATTTTGAAGCTGTGACTAATATTTCCGTAATTGCTGTTTCTTATTATATCTGAATTATTTCTGCTTTTTGTTGTATTTACTATAGTTGGTTTTAGAGAATTTGTTCTTATATATATATATATATAATTATTTTAAAAAATTTAAATTGTTTTGGTGATACTACTTACGAACTGTATTTTTTTATATTTTCCATGCCATACTCAGTGATTCATTGATTACATCAGTGCCAGTTTCGCCAACCGCCATGTTGTTTTACATATTAGAAAAAAGAAAATACGTCAACAAAGTTGCATAGTTTTCGAACATTCCTTAATGTACAAAATTTCATGTTGATATCATTGATGGTATAAAATTAAGAAGTTCACAGATAAGTTGGCTTCAGCTTAGATACTCAAGAAATTCTTCTCCTTTTGTGAAACCGTAAAGTTCAGATTTTTGTTCAAAATAACCCTCTACTGGACCGTATTTTGAGTCAGATGAATCCTTCACATCCCATTAAAGTCATCCAAGTAATTCATTTCATTCTCATGTTCTAACTAAATTTTATATGCATTGCTTTATCCCATGCATACTACATTCCCCGCCCATCTCATTCTCCTTGCCATACTCACGTTACTTCGATTGAGTTTCATATACTGTCACTATTATTTTCTCAGAACGTTATGTGAACGTATAAAAACACGTTAAGTGTCAGTTTTGAGTGACCAAAAATCAGATTAATCTTATAGCAATAAATATTTGTGAGAACTACTTTATTACTCACTTAACGTATGTTTTAAAAATACAAAGCTTAAATAAAACTGTCGTGACTAATGCAGGTATGAGAGTTTCTTTACAGATTGATCGAACAAGATGCCGTCTGGTATTACAACGGGGTTATTTTTTCTGTTACACAATAGTGTACACGCGTATCGGAAGATAACTGGATTCGTTTTTGCTCTAACCACGTAACTGCTCGTTTCGACTCTTCGTGAACATTCTTTATTATTCCGTAAGGAAGGTTTTAGTAGGCCTGCGTTTTAGCTTCTTCAGTGCTCAAGTTGTCAGGGCCAGAAGTTCTGAAGTTCGGCAGAAGTATCAGTTTGAGCGCCTGGAGGAACGCCACCTGGCGTGGCAATGTTACACGGCACTGGACTCGGAAATGGTTTCACATTTATTAAGACAATTTTCCAACTCGTTACAAAAAAAAAATTAGGTCTACTTTCTCCTGAAGTAAACTTAATTTCGTTGCCTAATCAATTGAGAAACACTTCATAAAGTTACAATTTATATTAAAGTTTGTATCAAATGTAGACCTAAAGGAATATTTTGAATCATGGGCTTTTAAATTTTTAACAACAGATTGTATGAATTTACAAAAGCAATTTTGAGTAATTAAAGGGATATTTAACAAAATATAAGAGGTTATAGATAGCTTAATTAGACTATGTTTACTGAATTTAATTTCTATTTACATTTGGTAGATCATACGACCCTGACTATTCCTGCAAGTTTATCACGTGACTCAGCTGTAAGTTGATGACACTTGTAGGCAACCGTGAAGAGTCTTCTCATTTACATGTAAGCTTAACTATCCCTTTTGTAACTTGGTCATGTGTAACTGCAGAACTGGTGCTCATTACAAACTGTCTGTAACGTTACCTGCCAGGTTACCAGGGATGTCCCTGCGGTACGCGAATCGGTATGACATCGCTTTAGTTTCACGCAAGAAACAATCCCGATTGTCTAATAAACTTATTTCGACCGAGCAGCGGATGTTACCTTTGTACAGTAGCTCCTGATCTCCAGCTGTGGCCTACTTCTGAACCTGTCAGTTAAACGAAAAAGGAACGTCGTGTGAGTGTAAAAATGTAATAAAGTTATATTCCGTGACTTTAAACACTAAATCGTTTCAGTGATCAAATATATGAACTCAAGCGAAACAGTTTTATGTAGTAAACACACACATTACCGAGTGTAGTCATTCTTGCGAAGCTAGTAGTCGCTCAGCTGGCCAAGAAATTATGCGGCTTTCGAAGATTTATTTCACGCCGTATATTATTCTACATTCTGATTGTAATTTGGTCTCTTCTGTTCGGGTTTCCGACTAAAATTCTTTGTTATTTCGTTACATGAATTGTGATTTACATTATTTATTATTTGTGTAGAATATATGAATGCAAATATTCTGGTCTCAATGGGTATTAAACACTCGTCAAATTTAATATTTTCTTAATTTATTTGTGAATAAAATACTGGTTTGTGGCTGTTACATCAAAATTTTGTTTTGGATTTGTTCTACATTTTTATGACAAGTCGTGGACTTATAAGATTTAATTTATGTTTTACGTACTTCTACAATAAACTCCTAAACAGTCGAAAGCTATAGACTTTATAAATTTCAGAAATAAAGTTTTTGTGACGTGTGATTACTCTACAGGAGTTGAACTCATAGTCCATTAGTAGTTTATGTCTGAAGAGCGTGGGATGCGTTTAAATTCATGTTACAATATTAGCTTGATCATATTAGGATAGTTATAAAGGTAAACTACGCAAGATATTGTGATCTGACTTTCTTAATTAATGATAAAGACCTTGTCATACGCGATAAGAAGTAACAAAATATATTACGAGACAAAAGATCTTTCAGAAGTATCCGAAACAGTTCTCTCCTTCGGCAGATTGCCGGTGATCCGAATTAGCTCTCAGGGGTCTCCTGCTTTTGTAGCTAATCCTCCAAGAGACCGGTGTTGTGTAGATAGGCCGATGCCCTGCTCTGCCATTTGTGCAGGGGACGTTCTTTCATTTCTGATACAGTGTTCAAATATAAATGTTTCCTACAAAGAAACTACCTTAAATATGTATCTAAGGTCTAAGTTGTGAACAACGGTGCATTAATTATTTGAAATACTCATCATAAGCTATATCAGATAAATATTTTATTGTATAAACGTATAATGTTCTAAAATATAATGTCAGATCTTAAAAAAAATTACATCCACACAATTTGAACACAAATTTTACATATGAACTCAGTTGGAAATTATTTAGAAATAAAAACACTTGATTTACTTTAATCTCTAGACACGTTACACGGTATTGAAGTGGTTTCACTTAACCAACGTTCCGAATATCTGTAATTAGCCAGTTGTTCTAAATACTCTGTGAGCCTTGCTACGGTCAATTAGAAACCCCTTACAGTGTCCGGATATGGATGTGGAGGGCGTGGCAGGCGGCTAGGGCTTGTCCTCTGTCGTGTGTCAGCTTTAGAGCTCTAGGGAATATGATGTACAAGAACAGTGGCGCTACTGGCGGTAGCCAGAGGAAAAATGAGTTACAGTTGACATTGCGACCAGAAAATGAAACAAGGTCAATCAAAAGAGATTGAGTTCGAAGTTAGTGTGGAGAAGGGTAATGCCAAGTGGAGAAAGTGGGAAGGAAATAATTGGAGATGAATGCATTGTAATAAAGAAATTTAAATTTAAAATATAAATAGATGCTTTTATCTTTATAGTTTGCACGAAACATGAATCCAGTGCATAAAGCTGTCGATTCACATTAATGTAAAGCCGGGCTGAAGAAATAGTGTCTCTGTGCCACCAATACCCCATATATCATTTTAAATTATAATTGAAATGGGTATTGATGAAATCTGGTCGAATATGTGGATTGGATTCATCTGGCTCGGAGTAGCGGTAGGTGACAATACTGAATATTCGGCACTGTTATTGAAAATTTGTGTCTACGAACATGAGAAATTGAATAATGAATATAAAGGCATATATATTATCCATAGTCCTGCGCCTTAGTACAATCATATACACTTTATTCTCTCATACTATTAAGGTCTATAATTGGCCCTGTATAACTTGTGCATGGTACAGATTATGTATGATCGTAATTGAAGAAATAACGCAAAAGAATTGAACACGATTCGTCGAGTTTAATTATATAATCGATTGCGACTTCGATATCCGAGGAGGAAAGATGGGATCACTGAGTAGGAAATTACCTCATTTCCTTCTATCACTGTTTTTTCTCCGTTCCTTCCACAATACTTTGTGCTGGAGCAGGTATGAGGGTTCTTGTGTGAGCTGAAACAGCCTGTCTGACGCAGTTCGAGCAACTAGGTCATAGTCTACTTTTCCCCTCGATACGGAAGGTCTAGCTCCCAATTAGATCGAAGTAAAATGTAGCTTCGTAAATAATTGGGCAGGTAAACTGTTGTGATCCGATCTCTTTTTCTAAACTCTGCCGCTTACTGTAAAACCTTAGAGAATTCTTAAGCTTGGAACTCATCAGAAAACTGCAAGGAGTCCGGCAATGACGTAAGTAAACTTTATATGTAGGGCCTCTTCACAAAAATTCCTAGTTGTCTCATAAATGAATGTTATTCTTGGCTAAGGTCTTCTTGCGTTCAGTATGATTCATCAATTTGAGTGTCTTAGTGTAAGGACTACTGTATCGATATCGGGAGGTTGCTGGTTCGAATCACACGTCGATTTCCAGCTATCTTGAGAAAATATCTTGAAAATACCGAGACAGTATGTTAAATTATACCACGCAGGTCTTAAACACATCACCATCTAAATCCGGGTAGTCAATGTAGCTAATACCAAATCCTGTCATTGCATGAGATCTCGAGCCAATTCCATTTACCATTCATTCTAACATCCTGTTTCTCTAATATCCGTCTTGCTGTTATTCTTTCGTATACTTTCTGTTCTTCCAGGTGTTTTTCGTGCCATAATTTATGTTATCTCTTGTCCCCACACCCCCATTATAAAGCTACACGCTCAATCCATTCCAACCTCCGATATTTCGCTACCATAATTGTACAGGGTGATTCATAGGTATGTTTACAAACTTCGTGTGCGTGTTCCAGGACAAGAATAAGAAAAAAAATATCCTATGAACATGGGGTCGCAAATGTTTCATTTTCGAAATAATAGCCAAGGATAATTTTCAATGAATTGACTTTATATCGAAGTGAATCCAGCTTCCTGCAAAGATGTTCAATTAACGTTTGGGCAGGAATTGTTGGCGACATGCTTATTGGTCCACACATGCTTCCATTGCGTCTAAGAGGACCTTCATATCGGCATTTCTTAAGAAGACACTTGCCACGTCTCCTGGAAGATGTACCACTGAATACAAGACAAATGTGGTTTATGCACGAAAGAGCCCCAGTACACATCTCCCATCGCGTCAGATATCTCAATGAACAGTACCCTCAGCGATGGGTTGGGCGTGGTGGCCCAGTAGCATGGCCACCGAGGTCACCGAACCTGACTCCATTGGACTTTTATCTGTGGGGTCACTTGAAGTCCGTGCAGCACCCATAAACAATGACGACGACAGAATGCATGCCAGATGATTCGAGGAAACCCTGGTGTGTACGAACGAATTCGTCACCCTTGTGTACGTCGTGCTCGTGCATGTGTGGAGAATGAAGGAACAACCTTTGAGCATCTGTTATAAAGAAACATCCCTGTCCTTATACTTGGCAATAAAGGCAATTCATTGAAAATTATTTTTGGCTCTTATTTCGAAAATGAAACTTTTGCGACCCCATGTTCATAGGAACATTTTTTTCTTTTTTTGATCCTGGAACACGCACAAGAAGTTTGTAAACATACTTCTGACTCACCCTGTATATACTAGAGCATTGTGTTTATATAAAAACGGTGTACTGGTATATCGTTTAAAAGTCCCCACCAGTGAACCGAAACTAAATATATTTTCGCAGTAATGCAGTTATAATGCAATTACTGTGTAGTTTGTATGTTTACTTCAGTAATACAATGTTATTCCTGACGTGTTGGTTTCCCATGTCGTTTATAAATCTGTATTAAAATGAGTACAGTAGAATTAAATGTGTTGTTTTTTCCTGTAAAGAACAGAAATATAAAACGTTTTTTTGTCTTTTTTCGCTTTTATTGTATTGGGACACTCTGATTGGCTAGTTAGCGTTTTAGGAAGGAACAATGTCATGAAACTTTTATCAGAGGAATTCTCTGAGAACAGTTTCCTTTCACATTCTGACGAATTCTAGGGTCGTCTTCAGTTAAATAAGACCTCTCTCTGGGACCATTTGTGTGAACATGTCCTGTGTCTGATATGAAGGAAGTGGCACAGGGACAGTCTATACTGAAGACTCCTAACTAGATACAGCAAAAACACTTCCTATTCATTTGGGAATATTTTACTTGTTTTCAGGGTTTCCAGACTTGAATTACTAAACTGTTATTATCTTAGATAATTTCGTCGGTTCCACACAGTATGGTTCTTAGGTCGTTGTTTTAGACGCGGTTAGAAATGTTTTATTAAGGACAAGAAACTCTGTTTATTTCGGATATAGGCCTTATAATCTTCTAAGTAGTGTCAGTACATTCACATATTTTATAAGACTTTCCTCTTCTTAAAATTCTATTTTTTTCTGTTCTGTATGAGTGTAAAACTTGGTCTTTTACACTAAATGAAATATAAGGAATGATGTCCTTTGAGAATATGATACAGAGGAAAATAAGAAGGATGGAAGAACACAATTTAATGAGGAAGTTCATAAATTGTAATATTTACCGATGCTATTAGGGTCAGATAATGAAGGAAGATAATGTGCGCTGTACATGTTACACGCAAGGAAAGATGATAAAGTCTCATTGGAACAGACTGAGTGGAGGGTCTGGGAATAGATTGGCAAATAAATGTAAGGTGGAACTTACAGAAGAGACTGTGATAACATGAACTGGATTCATCTGGCTCAGGATAGGGTTCAGTTGAAGGACTTCGTTAACACGGCAATAAACCTTCGGCGTCCGTAAATTTCGTTGCGTTTGTTGAGTATCTGAGCGACTATCAGCTTCTCAAGGAGAGCGCTACTTCATGGAATTAAGTTATGACAAGTTACTTACAGAAAATATGATTTAGATACACGTACTTAAATTTTGCAAGATTATCACGAAGTACCAAATTTGTGAACCTTTTTACTTTGCTATGCCTGATATAATTTTATTTATTATCAGTGGTGTAGTCCATTAATAAAATTTCACACAGAAGCCAACATGAATAACTCGTAATCAATGCATTCGCTGCGGGATACAATTTAATTACTGCACGTAAAATATCCACCCCCTGTTCTACAGATATTTCGCAATAGCACTGTTCTAACATTTGTTAGTGGCAGTTTCAATTCTGTATATATTTCATAAGGTCGTTTAGCCCAAAAGTGTTGGGATCGCTTTGGGGGAATCATGGAGGCCTTTAGCCAAAATGATCCCCCTAAACCGCAGAAGCCACCAGCCAAAGCCATCCCAAGCCTTCTGGGTTCAACTCCCACGCATGTATCCAACCTCTGTTTCTTTCGTAAAGAACAAATTGAATGATGGTATCATCCTGCCACCTAAAGAAACAATCCGTAACTGAACGTCAAGACATAAATCCCGCTGGCAATAGTATTTCCCCATTTACATTTTATAGGACATGGTTTGTCATTTCGGGCTTTAAAATTGTCTAACCTAGCAAGGGACAATGTCTCGCGCTAATCGCAGGACTCCAACCTTTGTGAGCTCTTTGGTTAGTTTGGTTGAATGGTAATTATTACAGAATTACATTTGAAGCATTGACTTCCATATAAATAAGAGTTGTAGTTAACATTACATTTTATTCAATTTTCTTTCGTAACTTCGCATTTCTTTTTATTTTATTAATAAACAAAGTAGATGGTAAACATAAATGTTCTTGCTAGAAGTACGACTCATAACAATGCTCACAATATTTTAAATGGGACACAATTATAAATGGGCTGTATTTAAATGGTTATGACCATGTGAATTTAAATAAGTATCCTTGGATATCTTCAGTTGGAGGCTTCAGTTGGCGATGTAGATAGAACCACTTGGTTCTGATTGCACAAAGTAAATAAGTGGGTGAAAAGAGGTGATGAAAGGTGGTTAGGTGATTGGGTTGATGTGTGACTTATTGGTATCTCATAAGCATAATACCATGATTATGCTGACAGCAGTGCGCACAGGATGCATGTACATTTGCGAAAACTATACTTACTCAAACTGTGGCTGACGTAGTCATTTCCATTAGGGCACACTAACTTGTAGTAAGGTGAAACATGTCGACTAAGATCCATAGGCGATGGTAATTTCCTCAGTACCTCGTCAGACTTTGTAATCTCATTACGGTTCACCAGACGGGATGAAGTGAGCGCTTGACAGGTTAGAGAAGGTTTAATTACATCATTCTTATCTTAAGATGCTTTGTTATACCCCTCGTGGTCAATGGTGCGTGGAAGATTAAGTGAGCGATTAGTCTAATGCTTAACCCTGTTTATTTTCGTGATACAAATTGCTATGTTTGCCTGCGACTCACACTGATGTTGTTTCATCGTGTTTTCAACCCACGCCATTTGTTGGTGTAATAGACGGTATTGTGTTAGAAATTTCCTGAAACAGGGAATTGCCTGTGTGCAGTGCAGTCGACTTAAGGGACAAGTTTAATTCAGAATCAGTTTTCTGCTCGTATCAGGACCGACAGTATTAGGGGAGTGGTTTAGCTATATGCTTGCAATTAATATAAATCTGAAAAGAGCATTGTTAATGCTTTAAAAATATCGTGAATTGTGTTATTGTCAATATAAGACATGTAAGATTTGAGGTTTTAACAGCGGTGAGTATGAAGATTTCTGTCTTCTGGGTTATTGCGCTGGGTAGTCTGCGATTCATCGCCCTGATGACGGAGGCAGTATGACCTCTGAAACGTTGGTTAACATCGACCAGACTACACAGCGCAACAACCCAGAAGACAGTAATCTTCATACTCATCGCCCTGATGACGGAGGCTGTATGACCTCTGAAAAGTTGGTAAACATCGACCAGACTACACAGCGCAACAACCCAGAAGACAGAAATCTTCATACTCATCGCCCTGATGACAGAGACAGTATGACCTCTGAAACGTTGGTAAACATCGACCAGACTACACAGCGCAACAACCCGGAAGTCAGAAATTTTCAATATAAAACATCTATATCCCAAAATAATCAATGTCTGTTAAGCTTTGCTGAACGAGTGAGCCTTTAGTGGGACGCAGAGAAATTTAAATAAAGTCTTGACGGTGGTGACTTTGCTAGAAAGGTATGTAAACGACACTATGGTGGCGCCTCTGAGAAGTATTGGCGGAGTCTGCATTTTATGGGAGTCTGTAACTTTGGAAGGAATCTGGCTTCTGTCGCCTTGAAAATGTTTTCACATTTAATTTACCTTAAAATGAAATTTTATACACTTCGTATTTTCAATGCGATTTGTAGAGATAATACTACAATAAATTTTGTTACTGTTCAACACAAAAAGGCCCATTCCCGTGGACATGGACTGGTCATCCTTGAAAGAACCTCTACCTTTTTATAACATAAAAGAATTTAAATTCTATGTCTCTCTCTGCCTTTGAAAAGTGTATGATCGTAGTTTTATAAAAAATTACACTTTCTTGTGAACACTTTCCTCGTATTTCTTCCTACGGTCTGCCGTCCTTGATACTTTTCTTGGCTCTTGAAGCCTCTGCATTCTTGTAAATGGTGAGGAAGCCATTGGTTAGCCGTGCGTTGGAGCGGGTCCGTCCTGACAGAATCAGAGAGCTGATGGCATACTACTGGCAGAACATACGAGAAGTCGCATCGTGTGCTGAGCTTTCTGATGTTTAACTTCCGTCATTTCTTTAAAGTAAGTAGTTACTCTAAATTTATTTTTTGCTCATTTTAAGTTCATTTCAAGCTTCAAAATATAGGCCCTCCATCGGCAACTACTCAAACGTCACATGGCTAGAAGCATTTCAAACTACTAATGGACCGAATGCAAATTTTTTTGAACGGTTCTGGAGTTAGAATATTTTCGCTGGCGCTCTAACAGCACTACATTGTTTTGAATTATGTTTTTAGATGAATGAATGAAGTATTAGAGAATGAGGGATGAGACGTTTAGTTCTCACATTTATTTTGTAAAGTTGTAGACTCCAAAGGCTTCGAAATACCAATTGCCGTGAACGAATATTAAGACTCCCAAAATGGTACCTCCAAAACATTTTCCATTTTCTACTTACAACTCTATGAAAGTGAATGACAAGGAAGCAAGATTTATAAGTGTTCACAAAAACTTCTATTGCACCATTTTATGTCAATATCATTGTTTATCAGGAAGTAGTTTTTGCTATCGGTGGGTCAAATGAAAAACATTGTCACTATAGGGATCAACTTCATTGCTTCACAACGAACGTTGCCTTCGAGTAGTTAGAACTCCTGAGGTATATTTGTGAGGCCACGAGTTCAAATCTTAATTCCGGATGCCGGCTACACTAACTGAAGTTCTTTGCGGTTTCTGTCAATCCCTCCAGTCAAACGCCATGAAAGTAACTTATATTAGGCCACGCGTGCTTCCTTCCACGTTAATCTTGTCATTAAACACTGTATAGCTTCTGAGCTGCTGAAAGCATCGTTAAACTAACCATATGATGATGATAATAATAATAACAATAATAACTAATTACAGCCTGTGTTTTAAATGAAAGTTTTAATTGCTATTGAAAGAGGTTGATTCATTGTATGGTGTACACTTATTTATAATAGTGATCGGTTGCTTAGTTTTGGGTTCGTGATTGGCATATTGACCAGGTGTATAAATGAACTAAATTTATTTTTGGAGGGTGAAAGATACACACACACTGCCCAAAACGACCATAATTCATTTCTAAAAGCCGTCTAAATTCCTACAAATTAATATTTCATGTTTTTATATTTATTTTTTTATTTTTTATTTCGCTCGTAAAAGTTGCTCCATTAGCTGAATATCATGTGCACGAGGGTCTGGGATTTCTTTTTTTCGTATCGATTCATTTACCTTCAGAACATCTCAATACATTCTCTCGTGGTTAGGAAGAGAGTACAGTAAAGAGGGGAAAGGATAAGAAGTGTGTGATGGGGGAAACTAGTATCTTTGGTAAAGTTTTTGCTGATCTTTTAAAGTTTTGCTACCGGAAACTTCTTGTCTCAGTGGAGTTGGCAACAGTACCGGTAAACAAACTGGCTCATTGTGATTGGTCCGAAAAAAGGGAAATGCTTTCCTTGAAACATTTCAAATAGTAACTTAGACGTATGAACATGGAAATACTGGAGGAACTCAGTGGCTGATCTTCGTCACGGAAAAAAAATAATCAGGTATATGACGTAGCTTGCGAACAAAATAAAACTTAAACCATTCTTTTCTCTCTTCACCATGGCATTAATCCAGCAATAAGTATTATTTACAGGGTACGCTGGCCTTGTAATCCTGGGGTCCCGGGTTCGATTCCCGGCGGTGCCCGAATTTATAACTTGTGTTGGGCAAGGCCGTGGTCTAGGCAACACGGGGGCTTCCCCGGTTTCTCCGTGGCATCCCTACAAATACTCCATTCACACACAGAAGAAGGCAATGGCAAACCACTTCTGGATCATCTGCCAAGAACGTATATGAACAGGTCCCAGTCCGAGAGAAGGATGGAAGGATCCTGTTCATATGGACCTGTCGTCAGACAGAACACTAAATAAATAATAATGTGAAGGACAAATTCTGCAAAACAAACCGTCATACGGGACAGAATGTTCAACACCTTTCATGAAAAGTGTTGGTTGATTTTGTTGTTCTGATGGAGCGATACTTGACTCGTGTCAGGAAAATCTTGTAGCTCTTGTTGTGAGTCATGCAGTTCCTGCCGGTAGCCGGGAAGTGGCAGTTGCTTTCGTCTTTGTCAGTGAACGCAATAAGCTGAAGGTATAGCAGTAGTAGCTTCTTCGAACCTACCGTCTCAACTTCGCTTTGAACAAAACATTTAAAAATAACTCACCACTGACTTATAATAATGTCAGCAAAAGATTTTACTGTCGTCTCTCCAAAACTCAGGATTCGCGTTTTACTTTTTAAGTAAGTTGCGAGTTATGTGCGCCGCTTACCGCTTGTCCTGTCTCCTTTCGAACGATGGAGCACTACTTTGCTTCTCGCAGTGAATGAAGCACTCCTGCTCTGGCAGTCGATTGATCTACGATTGATGACGCTTGGATTGAGATCGAGCGAAAGGTAATGCTTTCCGAAACGCGACAACAGTTGCTTGATTGACAGCGGCTGTAGCTGGCTGAGAACAAGCGGCTGCCTCCGAGAAACAACGGCGTAAGACGGACCTTGGGGAGTGGCAGTACTCGGCTCGTTAACGCGCATTGTAATTTATTGGATTCCAATAGTGTTCGAGGTCTGATTCATAACTGGCGTGATTCTGTAAGTCTGAATTGACCGATTTGTTATTTTTATTTAACAACACTGTTGGTAGCTCAAAACGTTTAGTCTCCCTGTGTAGACCTTTGTACACTGTATTAATTATTCTTTAGTGAGCGGGGTCCACTTCATGTAACGTACTTATTCTGACTTCGCACATGCATTTAGACTTCTTTGTTGCGCCGAAAACCATTTTGGGACTCATTTTCCGGTAGTCCTTTCAGTAATGTCTTCACGTTATTCAGAAAGAGACCCATTAAAGGAGATTTTTAGTGTAGGAAACATAAAGAAGTCGCATTTTGATATTTGCCCTTTTTATGATCTCGGTGCGTACGAGTTTTTTTTTGGTGGATTCGTTGTTTTGTTGGCCACACTGAAATACCCAGGTTTCACCACCAGTCACTGTTACGAACACATTATGGAGCCGAAAGCAGACGATAAAATTCGTGACCAGGTGAATGACTTTCTGATTATCTGCCTCATGCAGTTACTTATATATTTAATTAACTTCTGTGTTATTCGTCAATAATGACCGGTGAATCTAAAATAGTGCTTAGAAACTTTCATTTGTTGAAATGTCTGTCAGAAGCACACAATCTACGGTTCATGCAAGATAGTTAATTAACCCCGTTTTATTGTTATATTGCTACATGACATGAATCCTTCATCAAACATATTTAAGGTTATAATAACTGTAAATAGTGATTTAAAAATAATGACCAACCAACACACAAATATTTCAACATATATTTTAAGCTTTGTATTACATATATTGATGAGTTTATAATACAAAACCAAAGCCTTATGACTACGGTGTTATGACAACAATCACTTTCTCTCTAATAATTAATTGAACAGTAGAGAAGAAAAAACATTGTTTAAATCGTATGTTTATTTTTTTCGGTGAAACCTGTGAAAAGTAAACAAATTATATTTGCCGTTCGTTTTTTAATAAGAAGATAAGAATCATTAATGTCTCGCTTGTTGAAGCGATACGCCTCTGTTGTAACATTGTGTGCAGTTTGATTTTAATTTTAAAAAATGACCAACTAAGCATCCAACACCTGTCTCTTACATACATAGGTCATCATCATCATCATCCATTGCTGTTTCCAGCCTGGGGCCGGGTCAGGTTGGTAAATCCCCTCCATCTCTTCCTCTCCCTCCACCATTCCTCCTCTATGTTTCCCTTTATACTTCCGTCCCTATTGCGAATTTCGATTGTTTTAACTTTTATCTTCACTAAGCTACTGAGTCTTCGTCGTTATCATACAAAGAATTCAATGTATTAAGTTTTCCTAAGCGAAGTAAAAGGCAATCATCAAATAGGTAGGATTAATAATGACGACAATTGAACAACGGCTTGTTTAGAGAGTTTTTGGCACATTTTTGTGGTTCGCTCAGTCAATATTTTAATAAAAGTGTTTTTCTTCTCCATGCGAAAATTTTGCTATGAGCTCCTGGAATAATTTACATTAAAATAATGTATTTTATATTAAGGGAAGTAATATTTAAACCGTTGTCGAAACTGAAAAAAAAATAGACATGAGAAAAGTAGGATGCTTAGCAATAATAGAAGAGGAACCAAATCAGCTTTCTTCCGGTTTGATTGAGAACCACGGTTTCCACATTTTCTCTAGGCTGTGAGATCCTAGCGTGGTCTCTTCCAACTGTGTTGTATTCCATTTGGGAACCTGAATAATGTATAACACATACGTACATTCTCAACATTTGTAGAAGTAACTCGTAATGAGAATTAGCAGAAGCTCGTTATTGTGCATATTGCAATGTTTCATCCAACTCTCGTCATGAGGAAGGTGTCTCTTAAAGGGGAACGTCACATCGTAGCCGATAGCCGAACGTTTGAACTATTGATAAAATGACGGCTTCCGTGCGTATATTTGGAATATCCGTCTGATAACAGACATAATCCATTTCGTTTATACTGCTAGACTATATCAATGACACTTAAATTTAAAGGTTAGTCCTTCTTAAATAAAGCAGCAGAACTCCTTCAAAAGAAAGTTTACCTTGACGCTTAAGTAATCACCACTCCATGAAGACGTGTGGAACAGTGGAGATATGGCTCCAGTTTTCATGATATTGGTGGTTACTGTGATCTGTTCAATTAGATGAGACAGTGACACCGAAGACGCAGATGAGTACACGTTGTTATGTGGTGTTCTTGGCCCTTCAACCCTTGAATCCCGTGATTGACGCGTGCTTAAGTACAGAACTGTTCACGTAAATCTGCTCCGACCGCCTATATATACTATACAATCGGAACGGGTAAAGAAAGGTGACAGAATATTACCGGGCCAGAATGTCTAAGGTTGAGCTGAAAAGATTATGCCCAGTCTAAGACCGATTAGTTCCATAAAAACTGTGCATATTTAAGATTTTATTAAATTGTCATGTAATGTACCTTACAACGTATCTTAAATTTCTGTTAACATTTATCTGTTAGTTTTTCGAAAAAAGCTGTAACTTTAGACTAACAGTAAGAGTTTTTACAAGTTTTTCTGGGTCTGTGGTATTGAACGAATTTCTCGACAAAGTGATAATGTATAGGCCTACAGCGCTGAAATTATAAACGAGTGGAGGCATAAAACATTGTTACTTTAACCCTTTCACTTCCGAGATCTTGATCTGAAAGGAAAAGTTTGTTCTAAGTTTACATTATATCATAGATTGTAATTTGGTTTTAAGGAAGTTGCAGATACTTAGCTTAATTTATACAGAATGGTATAACATACGAATTTAGATACCAAAAATTAACAGAGATAAAATATCAGTTTCGGTTTTAGAAATTTATTTTTCAGCATAAAACCCTCACATTCACTTTTCTTTAAATCAACCTGTGGAGGTGAATTGTTAATTCTGTAATCTAGTGAACGACGCTTTATTATTTATGCTGTATCAGAAAATACATTCATGCAAGTGTGTAGCTGTTTATAATTACTCTCTCTTTCCTCTTACACCGCTGACATGTAACGTTTTTACGTGTCACGGCAAGGTTTCTTAGTCCCTTGTTACGCGCCCTTATTGGAAAAGTGAGCCGATGTAGGTGGGTTGGTGTGTGTGTGCGCTTCTGTGATGCTACATCCCTTATACCAACGATCCCTGCCCTAATATAAGAAAGGCATGGAGGAATAGCGAGGAAATCCTCTTTTTCATCTTGAAAACTCCATGTGATCCATCGTGTCACGTAATAAAATGCACGAGTGCAAATCAAATTGAAGATATTCCACATCTGTGGATGAACTCGAAGGACCTCCGTCGGTTTCAGTAGGCCCTGTAGGTCCCTTTTTGTTATGTGAAGGGTGTGATTACGTTGGTTCCATCTTTATAAATGATTTTTTATGAGATACAGCTCCCGAATAGAATTCTAAAATAAACAATAATAAAATGTTGACCTTTGACCGCTAGAAGGACATTAAAATATTTGTCTTACATTATTGTCCCTATTATGTACACCATTAAGCGGTAACTCCACTTAAGCCACCAGTAGTTCTTTGTTTTGTATTTTTTTCGTTTCGTGTGATTTTCACTGAAGAGAGATTATATCCTTAAACTTAATTAACAATCTGATCTTTGTAATGGTGAAGAGTTGTGTTTTATTTGCGGTACGAAATAAATTCTTAAATATTATATTTATACCAGCTTCGACTTCAAAGGGTTAAGAACACCCGGGGTAAACTTCGGCTTTATATTGGAATAGGCCTATGTTTTTAACACGTGCTGGGGAGAATATTTGGACCTAAGTCAAAGAAGTAACAAGAGGCTGGTTAAAATTGCTTTATGGGAAACTTAATAAATTGCCTTCTTCACGATATACTTCTAGGATGATGAATTCAGGGAGGATAAGACAGGCATGTAGCATGCATTGTTGAGGACCATACAGATATTAAGTAGGAAACTCGAAAGAAAGGGGCCATTCTGGAGACCTATTCATACATGGAATCAAATTATTGAAGTGTATCTCAAGGAAGAAGGTTTTGGAAATGTGTAATGGCTCACAAGAGTCCACTGGTAGGCTCTTACGGAAATGGTGCCATGATCCCCAAGAAGTTTTATGAAAGGCGAGACATATCTTGCTTAGTTTGGTGACTGTTGGCTTTAGAAGAAGGATTTTCTCCA
The DNA here is from genome assembly GCF_977971745.1 of Zootermopsis nevadensis. Taxonomy (NCBI): domain Eukaryota; kingdom Metazoa; phylum Arthropoda; class Insecta; order Blattodea; family Termopsidae; genus Zootermopsis; species Zootermopsis nevadensis. The sequence goes on along the minus strand of NW_028259156.1, from coordinate 9,018,111 downwards.
CGGGTTTAAGAAGTTATTTAATATTAAGAAAACAGCGGTTGTCGAAAAGCGTCGCAGACTTTACTGAATGGCGCCTCGCTTAATACTTGCACAAAGCGAACTGTCGTGTAATACTTACCCTTTAATGCTCATTCATTTCGCAGTTTTCACGCCTCCATCGTCCTTCGAATTCTGCGTAGTGGAGCTCGAATGAATGATTACCAATATCCTAACGTATGATGGATGTGGCAGAATTCTGACACAGTCGAAAGTGTAGAAGGGCAGACGAATCTATCCCACGGACTGAGGAACGTGATGTATTTCTTCTTCGTATACGTAATAAGGAAAATTTTCTCAGTTTCGTATTTTTCTCAGACACGCTCGTTCCTGTTACTACAAACAAGTTCTCAGAAATCGTTATTTATGAGGCCTATTAAACTACTTAGGCTTTTATGTCCTAGAAACAAATCTGTTTCAATTGGTTTCAACATAGCGAGGATGCTGTCAAATTATATTGGATTATTATGTTTGTTTGTTCTTGCAAATTTCAAAGTTAGATCTTATAACCTTTTGTATAGTTCAGGTGAGTTATATTTATCCAGGTTCAGTTTAATACTTAAATAATAATTAAATTAAATTCCTTTATTCGAGTGTTTGCTTGGAGCATAGATACTACGACAGAAACCTACGAATGAATATCTACATTAAAAAGAAGTTAAAACAAAACCAAATTAAATGAACATTAATTAATCTAAACATTTTCACCAACCAAAAAATTATCCTCAAAGCGGATATCGTCTGTTGCAGAAATGATCAAAATTCTGCAAATCATTTTCAGCAGTGATGCACGAAGATAAAGGACAATGTCTAAGCACTTCTTACACTGTGTGTAAAAAAATCTTATTTTCCTTGTAGGTACACGAATACCAACAGTCTTTCTTATGGAATGGTACTTTAGTTTGCGTTTAAACATTAATAATAAATAAATCATGGAGATGTCTGGAATAGTGTTCTGAAATTTATGCAATTTAAAATTACTCCGTAATTACGTGAATTTCAAACTTAAAAGGGGCATGAACATAAATTAGCAATTTTCTTTTTGTAGTATATTTTATATTTTATTGTAGTGAGTCCGCGTAAGATTATTCTACAGAACAGATGCGAACACTAGCCTTGACCAAATAAAAGCTTTTCATATAGCAACAAGACGATCTAAAGAAGATAAATTAATAACAATAATGTATTCCTAATAATCTGGTACACGTAGATTCTTTGTTATCATTATTTAAACTTTGCTTATTGTGTTATTGCAAACGGACGTACGGAGACAGACAGACATACGAGACCACTCTAATGGACGCAATTTTACTAATTTCATTTGCGCTCGATTCTAGAAAGAGAAATAAATCTTTAGTCCCAATTATTTTTGTAATATTTTGCATCTTCTGCTAATTGTCCCCACTCACGTCACTAGTGAGTGGTCTCTGTAATACGGAGTATTAGAGGACAATAGGCAGATGCGATTGTCGAATTCCCATTGTTCGTGGATTCTCTGTGGTTGAAAGGGATCATTGTAGCATGGATTTAGAGCAATGAATGCGTTGTACTGTATTGGAGATCCCAGGTCTTGTACTATTGAAACAAATAGGTCATTTCATGATACGAACATTGTACAATTCAAATCAGATTTAAAATTAAAGTAACTGTAATTCAATTAATTAATCTTATCCTTCTAATCACAATTTAAAATTTAAAATTAAGATAGTTAAAATATCATGTGATGCTCCTTATCGAAACATTCGGTTTACATTTGGAACATCACTTTCTCACTACATGTTTCGGTTCTTAGATGAACCATCTTCAGGTGTGTAAAAATTACAATTATATAAACTTAAAACTTGATCATAATTTCTTATATGCAACTTTTTTGTAGTTGTTTATCAGTTATTAGTGGTGTTCACTTCCAGATTCCATTTTAATATATTTGAAGTTGTTCTATACATGTGCGTCGTGTTCAAATAAACTTTTAGGTTGGTGAATGTTTTTGTTGATGTTTTTTATATCAGTCTGTAATGTAAATAATTCAAAGAATAAATGAATATTAATGAATGAATAAGAATAAAGAGAATAGAAAACAAAATAATATATTTGAAAAGTAAATATGAACATATCTGAGGTAAATTATGATTAAGTTTTAAGTTTATATAATTGTAATTTTTACACACCTGAAAATAGTTCATCTAAGAACCGAAACATGTAGTGAGAAAGTGATGTTCCAAATGTAAATCGAATGTTTCGATAAGGAGCATCACATGATATTTTAACTATCTTAATTTTAAATTTTAAATTGTGATTAGACGGATAAGATTAATTAATTAAATATATATTTTCACAATATGACGCAACTCTATCATCTTATAACTGTAATACCTTCTACGTTTGTGATTGTTACAATCATGGTCAGCTCTGTAATGGTTCATTTTATTCATACTGCAAATATTCAGTTCCTATCACAAATAAAACCACACGTCTCTTTTAAAAACATAATTCGTTTTATTTTGTTAAAGGAAATTATCGCTGTTTATTCCGATAATAATCAAAATTCGATAAATACATTCTATATAAATGTAAAATTATACATTTTTAAGCAGAGGGTACACATAGTTACCACTGAGCTTTAAAGTTCTAACAGTGGTTTAAAGGCAGCTTGAAGTAGGCAAATTAAGCGCTAAAACATCATTACATCGTTGAAATTTCCTAATGTAAAATTGCCCAAAGCATGAGTAGATACATCCACACTTAATATATTTTATTTGCCAATCCAAAGGCTACAGCGCGAATTTTCTTACGTTTAATTGATTAATTAATTCTCAATATTTAACGCTGTTCATCACCGAAGGCCGAAGTTGGAGCCCACTAGAACTAGAGCCGGGAGTGCCTAAAGACAAGAATTTTTTTATTTTTATCGACCAACATGTTCTGTTGTCTTGAATTAGCAGTTTTAATACTTTGGAAGTTATAACTTTAATTGCAGTGTTAAGTTTACACAATTTTTAAGTCTTATGATATCTTAACCCCAAATTTTAACAGAATAAAATTCTCGTTTAAATAATTGCTGATGAGATCACTAAATAAACTGAAGCGCGCCTATACATAGGCGTTCAACATGACTCTATTTGTAGAGAAACTGTCACGATATTATATAGTTAATATAAGAAATTGAATAGAGAATTAATTGCTCAAGCGTAGTGAGACGTCGAAGTAAATTAGACTACTATATATCCAGTAAAGACTATAAAAACTATCGCAAAATATTACTATTTAGGTGTTCAGGGAACATGATATGCTACAGACTCTAAGGTAATAGTCGCTCATCTGAGACCCGAAGGTACGTACCCACAGCCACACATTTTAATATTATCATCCCACCTACGTTTAAATGTTCCGAGTGGGCTGTTCGCCTACGTTTTCCTTCTACAGTGTACATACATTTTCTGTATGCTTCGTGAATGCTATACGCCCCAGCAATTTTATCTTTTTGGTTTATTACCCCAATTACTTAAGGTTATCGCTACAAACTATAAATATCTGTATTATCAGATTTCCTCCGTTATGGCCTTACTTCAGTTAATAGACTACTGGAATAAAGTTTCGGACCAAATGAGGCCCTTACGTCAATATGTTAAATTTGGAATAATTAGATCGCTTCAATTATTCATCGGCTGTACAATTCCGGAATGTGGTTTATTTGGATACAAAAAAACCTCATTAAAGTTTCAGACTTCTAACTGAAACTTTGAATTCACAGCAGCGTGTTGTTTTAAACCCAACTTTGTTGCTAGAACTTTCTTCCTTGGAACAGGAAATTTCGAAACATGTGCTGTTTCCACATTGTGTTCCAAGATTCCATCACTTTTTGGTAGTTTCGTCACAAGTTGACACAAATTCTAAACTAGTTTGTGTAATAAAGCTCAACTGTTTTCCCGTGATATCGACCTGTTTTCAGAGCAGTCCATTGAATGACGGAGTCCGTATTATGGTCACCCAACACGCTGATAAGACATTGCAATGGCTGTCATTCATCAGTCGAAGTCTGTCTTGATCTTGATGCCTTAAAGAACATTGGTATTATATGTATTCTCTGCTTTAACAATTAATAACTCTGCATTCCCCCTCCCCCCTCCCCTATATATGTATGGGTTTAATATGATTCTCATAACAAACAGCAAGTATTTCCCTAAGCAGCATTAACGATTTGATCTTGCGAAACATGGTCTCTCACTCAGAGGGAGGAACACAGATTGCAGGTGTTTGAGAACAGGGTGTTGAGGAGGATATTTGGGCCTAAGAGAGAAGACGATGGGACATGGAGAAAACTGCATAACTGCTTAAAAATCTGTACTCCTCCTCCAGTATTGTCAGGGTGATTAAGTCGAGAAGAATGAGATGGGCTGGGCATGTAGCGCGCATGGATGGGACAAGAGGTGTGCACCGGGTATTGGTTGGGAAACCTGAAGGGAAGAGACCGCTGGGGAGACCTAGAAGTAGATGGGAGGATAAAGTCAGGCGGGATCTATGGGAGATAGGAGTTGAAGGAAACTGGATTTTGTTGGCCCAGGACAGGGTCCGGTGGAGGGCTTTGGTTAATTCGGTGATGAACCTTCGGGTTCGGTAAGCCATCTAGTTGGTTAGTTAGTTAGTTAGATGCAGACGCAATATGGTTGAAACGAAATTCTGAATTGGCAAGACAGTTCTACAGTGTCGGTTTAACTCGTGGTGAAGAATCCATATCAGTTGCGAACTTTATTTGCAATGAAATATATTATTTCCTAAATGCGCCTACAGAACAGCACAGTGTCAAAGGTCAACAAGTTATTCTCGTCACTGTCCACGATAGACAGACAGATATGGCTTAAGGCGTGAGGGTGACCTCCATGCACATGTTACTGTACACGCGGCTATGCATAGAAAGGGTGGACCGTTCTGTGAGCTGTGTAAAAAATAATGAACAAATATCGTGGATGACGTCATAGCCGCAAGGAAACCTTAATGAGAACAGTTATATATACCACCAATAGCCACATTGATGGTGCAGTATTGAAACTGATTCTGCTATGTAGGTGGTCCGTATTGTAACCGCAAGTTAAATCTGCTGAGCTGCCAGTCAGTTAATGTCCGTTCGCCGTATTCATATGAAGTCATATCTGTATGTGTTACAGTTCTGAAAAAAAAAGATCCACTTGGCAGACCACAGGCTAGCTGGTTTGCTTTACATAAGCGAGACCACAGTTCGATTCAAACCTAGACCACCCGTCTAACCAGACAGTGGATTTTTGTGGTTTTGTTCCATGTACTGGAATCTATGTAAACTAGTTACCTGAAGGGCTAACACTTTTACTGTTGGATTCCGTAAAACATTTTTAACATTTTCGGAGACATAGTTTAAATTACTTGAATATCCGGTAATCATACGTCTTTCATGCGTTATTTGCACGATGTGCATAGGGAGAACGCATTATGGGCGGATTGTGTCTAACCGTACGTACTCCGTCCTACCCGTTCAACTCAAGAACCACTGGAAGAATTTGGATAACATTTTATAATTTAGTGAGCAGCTATTAACGTTTTGTTAAATACGCTGCATTGTGGAATTATATATGTTTCTGAAAGTGCATTTACAGTCATTTGTTTTGTTGATGTCTTGAAAAATGTTCTTTAAAAGAAACAAATAATATTAGCCTTCCTTCCACACGACTACAGCGCCTCGTAATTTCAGTACATCTGCTTCAATGGTAGAGACAACATTGCATATCCATTGGCCGCATGAGGTACAATGTTATTAGTGCTACAAATGAGGCCATAAATTAACATTATACGAACACAAACACACAAACAACAGAATGGGGAGTGTTTGAAGATTAACGTCACTTAACAACTGAGTTCTGTGTTGGTCTCTTAGGTGCTTGTCTTTGATTTATTGATCAGGTGCAAATGAGCATTTCCTACGAAATAGAATACAACAATCCTTCTGAAAAGTGTAATTTTACAGGAAACAGAAATACAATATTTTGATTTAAATTTTTAATTTTTTAATAATTACTTGCAGTCAGTTGCAAATTATTGATATTAAGATAGCGATTACCTTGAAGTCAATGAACATTAACGTATATTTTATGCAACTGTACATGTTTTGTTAAAGACTTTCTTCCTTAAATATTTTGCAAGAATCATAGGCTTCTGAGTGCCGCGAAACCTTTAAAAAAATGAAGTAAATAAAACTTACACATATCAGTTCTGGTGCATTAAAACACAGTGCCACTTATAAAATGTCATTAATGTCAGATCAACGATGCAGCTAAGCTCACTTCAGGCCCGATGATGGAGGAAGAATGTCACATACGCCAGTCAACAACCTAGATCATCTTTATTTATATCGACGTGAATATTTAAAATTTTGCTTACTTAAACTTGTTTCTAATTGGCGTTATTGGGTTTAGTTCACGCGGATGTACATGCATCTATAGGCGAAGCAGAAAGTTTTTAGGAGTGCAGACGTTGTCCGACTTCGTAATGGATAAGACGTTTATTGTCACGCCAGCTGAAATGTTTTGTATGAAACTCTACTCGGGTGGATTCCCTTTCTTTATATGCACGGCGGGTCGCTTTCGAAAGGGAAACGAGTTATACATTACAATACCTTTCCAAAGTAAGCTCCAGACGTTTTGTAAAGAAAGGGCTTAGGCGGGTTTTTCGTTTTTGTAATGTAGAATGGATGAATTATTACGCTTTTTTCCAAATAGTTAATGCCTACCGACACAGAACTTGCGGTTTCTATGTAAGAGACGGCTTATCTGCTTAAACCTGTTTATTTAGGGCAAAGTTTTGTAATCAGACTCCAATTTACAACTTGCTATGTTCGAAAAATAAAGAGCAAATACGCTCCGAATCAGTCATTGTCAAATACGAAATTCCATTAAAAATAAATTCAAGGTCACACGCTGTCAGCCAAATTTCAAGAAATAACAAGGGAAATGAATATTTCTTGTTGCAGTAGGCACCAATAAATTGTATTATCAAAATCGCAGTAAATTTTTACAGCGTTAGAAAAGGAAAGGAAGTGAAGACAGCTGAGAACTTGCAGCGTGGCAAAGCTAGCAACGCTGTACGGATGAAAGAGCAGCGCAGTAAAGAAAGTTCAAGTCTTTCCATGGCCTTGAGGAACACAGTTTGATGACAGTTAATATAAGCTTTGTTTTGCATTAATATTTATCTCACCTTTTCAAGTGCTCTTGCACCGTGATTGATCAACAAATGGTTTTGCGGTCTTTATGTCCTAGTAACGTTGCCCTGTTTAACCAGCCATTTAAAATTTAAAATTAAAATTCTTGGCTTATTACTGAAACTTAACTACTATACAAAGTTCAGTCCACTCGTAGCTTTACGAGAAATTATAATTATTTTTCTTAAATATATTCGGATAGGCTTGATAATTCAACATAATTTCCAGTGACTAATGATTTTGTGGGTGTTGTAAATTTATGTAAAGCGATGTTGTCAGTCACAAATATAACAGGATAGGCTATTTTAAATAGTAATAATGAACTGCTTAAAGTCGATTAACTTTCGGTTGTTTTTACATTTCCGTTTTATGACGACACTAAGTGACGTTGCTGTTCGGTACACAGTATTTTAAAATTCACACAAGATTATTGGAAAATATATGTGACTAGGTAATGTATTCTCTTTAAGATAATTTTCTCTATATTATTCCTTCAGCAATATTGTGCTAAACATAATCTTTCATTACGAAGAATAGCAATTCTTGTTATATAATGTAATATTTATTATGCATATTTTATACGGTGTTTCGATAAATATTCTTTTAGCGGTGGGGGGATTTCTTATATTAGCGTTCGAATACGTGTAATGCAGTACCAAACACGTAGCCTATCGCTGTCAAATAGACGTATCAGTTATCTTAGCGACTGATTCAATACGTGGTAAGATTCGTCTTGTGCATAAACCAACCGAAATTATATAGAAGGTATTATGTGAAGGGACGTTATATTTTATTCCTTCTAATCAATGAAAAGAGACCTGTGTTATCAGAGGTTACTCGTCATTAGCAAGAGTGAGATACAATTAAAACGGAATAGATTAACTTTGTTTTATAATTGCACGTGGGACTTTCTCTATCACTACAAGCGTATAACGCATATTGAGGGTCTAAGAAAATACTTGGATCAAAGGGGAATGAAGTGGCTTCATAATTAGATGTTCCATAATTTGTACGCTTCACCGAGTCTTCATGTGACTTGCTTATTATTATTGTTTGATTTTAATCGAAACTGGAATGTATCCATTCGTTTTAGTAAAACTTCGAAATACTAAATTTCGTCGAAATCCGTTCAACCGTTGTCGAGTTATTAAATACCAAACTGATGGATAAACACGACTATAGTAATATGCCCGTTCTTGCGACTTTGCGAACGCGATGAAAAGCTGGTTTTCTAATTTAAATTGCAACTGTGACAAAGCAGTAGAATCCGTTGAATAATAGAGCTACGCTTAACAATGGTATTAGTAACGATATTTGCAAGAAATGTCGATTAGTTGAGTGCGAAATTTTAGACGAAAAAATTTACAGCTCGAGGGAATGGCAATGTCAGTTCTTCACAGAAATAAAATAGTGTAATAAATATGGTCGTAAATTCCAGGATTATTTTTTTTAAGTCGGTGTTGTTAATTTCTGTTCAACTGGAAACTAATTAATAGCACTGCTTCGCTCATCACAGGCTTAACATTTTCATTAAATTCTCGTCGCAGTTTTTCGGTTTCCTGAACTTATTGTCAGGTAGTCATGTTTCATACCTAACAGCAGCGCAAGTTCATATGGCACATGCTTAAATTTCAGAGAACACACTCATGAAACACGTGCGCCATTAATAAAGAGGATAGTGATTACGGATTCAAACGTGACGTATTGTAGCTCTTCAAAAAGCACAGTCAGGTGAGGATAAAAGCGTTTCGAGACTACGCGACGTCACTGAAAGCGAGTAGGTCGGCGCAAATATGGGATAAGTGACATTTTATGTTTTTGTCGTGAAGGACAAAAGTTATCAAAGAATGCTGCGTCCCATCCAGATATGTTGTTGTTTTGCGTTTTTATTATCATTATTAGTGTTCTGTCTGACGACAGGTCCATATGAACAGGATCCTTCCATCCTTTTCTCGGACTGGGACCTGTTCATATACGTTCTTGGCAGATGATCCAGAAGTGGTTTGCCATTGCCTTCTTCTGTGTGTGAATGGAGTAATTGTTGGGATGCCACGAAGGAAAACTCCGTGTTGCCTAGACCACGGCCTTGCCCAACACAAGTTATAAATTCGGGCACCGCCGGGAATCGAACCCGAGACCCCAGGATTACAAGGCCAGCGTTCTAACCGCTAGACCACCTCATCTTATTATTATTTAGTGTTCTGTCCGACGACAGGTCCATATGAACAGGATCCTTCCATCCTTTTCTCGGACTGGGACCTGTTCTTATACGTTCTTGGCAGATGATCCAGAAGTGGTTTGCCATTGCCTTCTTCTGTGTGTGAATGGAGTAATTGTTGGGATGCCACGGAGAAACCGGGGAAGCCCCCGAGGAAAACTTTGTGATGCCTAGACCACTGTCTTGCCCAACACAAGTTATAAATCTGAGCACTCCCGGGAATTGAACCTGGGACCCCAGGATTACAAGGCTAGCGTTCTGACCGCTAGACTCAAAATAAGAGTTTATACGTCTCTTAACTATAACATTAGATTACTTGTGTTGCTATTTTAATATTATATGAATAACCAACAAGAAGATTTGGCCATATTGGAGTTGTCACCCTTTTGAACGAAAGTCTTAAATTAAAGGCTATAAATCAGTTCAGTTTCTGTAGCAGCAAGCTTCAAGATATTTGCTGGAAGTAATGGAAGTTAGCGGTATTAGGTGAACATGTAGAGGGTACCTGAACAAAAAACGCGTGTCGGGTGGTGTCTTGGACAAGTGCAAGGGTGACAGTTCAGAAATTATTGTACGAGATATTGAAAAAGATACCTTGAAGTAATTAAAGTAATTTAGCAGGTGGGCCTACTATATGTTGGTGCAGTAAACAATATATTATATGACCTGTCTGTTGTAAGCCCATCTATTTTACAGCATAGTTTCCGCACAGTTTTATGGGTTTTGGGGTTACTATTTGTCGAACGTTTCTCAGTTGTTAAATGTGCAGTTTAATCGGTTGGAAATCTGTTGAGATTACAGAAATGTTATGAAAACATTTCGTAATTTGGTGTGTTTTTACGATGAGAGCATTAGATTATGTTAGCCATTAGCCCAAACCCCCAGTGTGGAGGACCACCCCTTATCAGCTGTTCCCAAATGTTACGCATTACAAATTTTCAGTCTATATTACCAACAGTAAACCTAAATTTCAGAAATGGCGTATAGCATATTCTATTCAGTGATACTGTTATTAACAAGTGAATTAAATTTTAACTACCTTCATTGAGCAGAGCCCTTGAGAAGCTGATAATAGTCCAACACAGCCTGGAAATTATCCTTCCTTTATGAAACCCGAAGGTTCATTACCGTGCCCAGAGGGACCCCCCCCCCCCCCAAACCTAATTTGAGCCTGATATATCCTTCAACATTCCCCACACCACTTTCGCTGTGATCTATTTTAACGTTGTCTTTCATCTGCGTTGAGGACATCCGAGTTGTTCATAACAAGGGAATAATTTTAGAACTGCTAATAGACTTACTTCTTGCCCCGGTAGACCAATAAGATGTAGCTGAAATTAGAAAGTAAAGTCTGCATGCCTTTTTTTTCGTTTTGGGGCTGCAAGCCACATAAAAGTTTGTCGCTTTGCAGATTGCAGGTCGACGAACACACAATCTTAAGAAGTGAAATCAATGTTGGAGGAATCCATCTAACTTTAGAAATGTTTTTCTTAAAATTAATTTTACGTTTGGAGACAAAATATGGTAATTGAAAACGTGGCAAGCTGTAGTGTAATAGGGATAAATCCTGATTTGTTATATTAAAACTAAATTATTGCTATGACGGTATCGTACGCTAGTTAATCGACTCAATTATTCTTCCTAATTATTTTTCACTATCACATTTTAATTTGTTATAAAATTTCGTTATAATATTTGTTTCTGGTTTTCTTAATGTTTCTCAGCCGTTATCAGGAGAAGGTATTTTATCTGCATTGGCATACATCCACTCATGACAGTAGTATTAAGATGAAATTATGATTTTGAATAGGATGGCTGTAGGTGATAAAATTACACGGAAAGACCAGAGTTATATGTGTGCTTCGAGCCTGGGATCATATAACACATAATATTCAACGGTAACAATTATTAGCGTTGATTCTCCTAAATTTTTTGACAATTACTTATATCAGTATCGTGTTTGATATTCTCCGTATTTTATGTACGCGGACACTCTATAACGTTCGCTTTTTTGTATAGTTATCATCTACATAAACTATAGAACTCATAGTAACCGTATTACACTTATCAATTACTGTTATCGTTGCCAGCACTATCAATAATTATTTACCAACTGCTGATCGCTAATTATTTGTTGTATAATTGCTTAATCGCTGATTCTGTAAGCGATTTAGCAATGAAAAACGTCCTTGCGTCAGTAATTTTGCAATAGTTGTTACTGTGTCCATAAATTTTATGTTCATTTAATGACAAGATAGTAAGAGATGATTCTGGAATATCGATTATTCTGCAGATTTCCTGCTGGAATGAAGCGTAGTTGTGATGCTGGTTTGAACAGTCTTGTATTCTAACTCATTGTTATTGTTTGTGATATTTTGTTATGTGAACATTTAAAGCAATGTACATTGTATTGAACGCATTGTGATATATTTAGCCTAATAGTATCACATATGAAACTAAGTAAACAGTCACTAATATTGTGGTAATCACACGTGAGAATCTGTAAATATTAATTCCACTATTTACTTGTTGGTTAATGTATTAAATTATATGTAATGTTATTTTGCAATTGTACAGTTTCCAATGTAATCATGCATTTTGTGATATCTGATTTTTGTCTCCTAGTTTTCGTTGTAAACTGGCAGTATGTAACTTAGAGTAAGCATAGGTATATGAACTGCCAGATCACCGCTTTTTAACGTCTCGGGTGCATAGATTGTCTTTAACTTTGTCTCGATATCTGGCCATCACACCGCATGTAGAATTGTATACTTGACACTCTGATTGTAGCTTCTTTATGTGAGTCTGAGTAGTCGCCTACTGAAATTTGTACACGTCTCTTCACGGTGTCTCTATAATGATGATCAAATATATAAATATATTCAGCGTCTGTTTTAGTGATTGTGAATAGAACTGGGAGACAGAGTTGAATATTGGGTAACGATTCCCAAATACCAGTTTAAAGAGAATATCAACAAGCTCGATCTACAACACGAAAAGGTTATAAATGTTTCACTCTGGGGAATGCACACAGGTGTCAGATGTTGAAGAACAACTGGACCATTATTGATTACTTAGAATCTAACTTCGCTGCCTAATGGTTTTTGAGTACCTGAGTTTGGATCCCGGCCCGAGAATCTATCCTGACTGAGAGAGTTTGTAGTTCTTCTCAGTCCCTCAAGGCCAGTAAATTATGCTATGAACGCTTCCATATCATTTTCAGTCCATTATTTATAAATCACGTGTCGATTTTTCAGTTTATATCCGATGTTACTAGTCATTCTATTTGTGAATAAACACTCTGTTTTCCTTGGACTTCCCCAGATGGCAGAACACACAATCAAATAGATCATGTTTTAGTAGATAAGAGAAGGCAGACAAATGTAATTGATGTGAGATCATTCAGAGGAGCAGATTGCGACACTGATCATTATCTGGTGGTAGCAAAAGTGAGGGAGCGGCTTTCAGTAAGTAGACGAACTAAACAAAATTTTGACACAGAAAGATTTGATTTGAAAAAATTAAGTGAGGGAGAGGCAAAGGAACAATATCAAGTTGAAATTTCGAATAGGTTTCAAATTTTAGAGACAAATGAGGATAATGAAAGTGTGGACATCAACAGGGAGTGGGAAAATGTCAGAAACTGCATCAAAATTTCAGCAAAAGAGAAACTAGGATACTACAGGAGAAAGCAAAATAAACCGTGGTTTGATGAAGAATGTTCAAAATTAATAGATCGAAGGAAGCAAACAAAATTTCAATGGTTGCAGAACCCAAACAAAACAAATGCGGATAATCTATGTAACGTGAGACGTGAGGCTAGTAGAACCTTTAGGACTAAGAAAAGGGAATACCTGAAGGGCAAAATTGCTGAACTTGAGACAAATAATAAGGAAAAAAACATCAGAGACCTGTACAGAGGCATTAATAACTTTAAGAAAGGATATCAACCCCAGACTAATTTGGTAAAGGATGATAGTGGCAATTTGCTTGCAGATCCAATAAAAATTGTGAATAGGTGGAAAAATTTCTTTAGCGAGCTCTTAAATGTTCATAATACTGGTGATATTAGACAGATTAAAATGCATACAGCTGAACTGTTGGTGCCAGAACCTAGCTTAGATGAAGTGGAACTAGCCATTGGGAAGTTGAAAAGTTATAAATCTCCAGGAATTGATCAGATTCCGGCCGAATTAATTAAAGCAGGTGGCAAAGGGTTGCATATGAGGATCCATAAGCTTATTCAGTTAATTTGGGATAAGGAAGAGATGCCACATCAATGGAAGGAATCCATAATTATCCCTATTTATAAGAAGGGGGACAAGACTGAGTGTGGTAATTACCGAGGAATATCGCTGCTATCAACCTCATACAAAATTCTATCCAACATTCTTTTGGCAAGATTAACCCCATATGCGAATGAAACTATTGGGGATCATCAGTGTGGGTTCAGACGAAACAGATCAACGATTGATCAGATCTTTTGCATTCGTCAGATACTAGAGAAAAAATGGGAGTTCGGTGGGACTGTACATCAGTTATTTATAGATTTCAAAAAAGCCTATGACTCTGTGAAGAGAGAAGTGCTATATAATATTCTTATTGAATTTGGTATACCAAAGAAGCTAGTGGGTCTAATAAAAATGTGCTTAAATGAAACCTGCAGCAAAATTCGAGTAGGTAAATATGTATCTGAGACATTCCTCATCAAGAACGGTCTAAAACAAGGAGATGCTTTGTCTCCCTTGCTCTTTAACTTTGCGCTAGAATACGCCATCAGGAAGGTCCAAGGTAGGCAGGAGGGTTTGCAATTGAACGGGACACATCAGCTATTGGCATATGCTGATGATGTTAATTTATTGGGGGACGATATAAATACAATAAAGAGGAACGCAGAAGTTTTACTAGAGGCTGGTAGACAAGTGGGGCTGGAAGTAAATTCAGAAAAAACTAAGTACATGTTAGTATCTCGTCATCAGAAGACAGGCGGGCAAAATTATCTTAGGGTAGCTAATAAATCCTTTGAAAGGGTTACAAAGTTCAAATATTTGGGAACAACAATAACAAATCAAAATGATACTTGTGAGGAAGTTAGGAGGAGACTAAATTCCGGAAATGCTTGCTACTTCTCAGTCCAAAATATTTTGTCTTCCCGTCTGATTTCTAAGAACCTGAAAATTAAAGTATACAAAACAATAATCTTGCCTGTTGTTTTGTATGGGTGCGAAACATGGTCTCTCACTCAGAGGGAGGAACACAGATTGCAGGTGTTTGAGAATCGGGTGTTGAGGAGGATGTTTGGGCCTAAGAGGGAAGACGATGGGGCGTGGAGAAAACTGCACAATGACGAGCTTAAAAATCTGTACTGCTCCCCCAGTATTGTGAGGGTGATTAAGTCGAGAAGAGTGAGATGGGCGGGACATGTAGCGCGCATGGATGGGACAAGAGGTGTGCACCGGGTACTGGTTGGGAAACCTGAAGGGAAGAGACCGCTGGGGAGACCTAGACGTAGATGGGAGGATAATCTCAGGCGGGATCTATCCGAGATAGGAGTTGAAGGAAACTGGATTTTGTTGGCCCAGGACAGGGTCCGGTGGAGGGCTTTGGTTAATTCGGTGATGAACCTTCGGGTTCGGTAAGCCATCTAGTTAGTTAGTTTAGTTTCCTTGGTACTAATATGCTGCTGAACCACATATACAGATTGTCCCAAAAACATGTATACACATTTTCAATGAATGATGTAAAGAAATTTTAATAAAATAAACCTCATGCGTCAGCATTATAAATTAGTGGTTCAAGCGTAGGTGTTCAAAATGACCATAGTTTGCTTCGTGGCTCAGTTAACAGCAGTAAGCAATTTTTCTGACAAGCCGCCACCAAAGTTTTTGCTGTAAACATATTTTTGAGACACTCTGTAGTTATAGTTGAAATTTTAGTATAGTACGTTCTTTGTGAATCAGTACCTAATTACACACACACACGGACGTGAACTTGTTTTAGTGTTGACGTGACGTCTAACGTAACTCTGAAGTGCCCATTTATATTCAGTATAACTACACTCCTCCTGCGTCCGAAAATCTTATTCTTCGGTAAAGTTTTATCGAATTTTCGCATTGATTGTACTCACTTTTGTCTCGTAGGAATGTAAGAAGACCGACTTTAAGTTTTTTTTGGTTCTTCTCGTTAATATAGATTCAAAATTACTATGGTACATGGGCATCATATAGTGTACAGTATTTAATATTTTTATCGAATATAAATAATTTTGAGTGTCATTTTTAATCTCAGTCACAAATGAAACACACATGAATAATTTCACGCGCCATATATGCTTACAAATTTCGAAAAAAAAAATCATTGTTAAATGTCAATTTATTGCTAGAATAATTACGCTAGTGTTTCTAAAATAAAAGAGAAGAGGTACATTTCAGCCATTCTTTTGTTTAATTAAACCAGTATTGTATTTTGGGTGGTAGGAGACTTTGTCGATATGGTTATTTTGAAAATATTAGATATCGTTGTTAGTGGCAGACAGTTGCTGTCAATGAGCGTATCTTTCATGCAAGGTTACGGAAATATACAGAAAATGAAAATTTGGTCGTTGGTTACATTTGGCTGGGTGAATATATCGCAGCTCCTTGAACAAAATCTTAAAAAGGTACTGCTGAATGGATGAAGTGAGGAAAGGAATTGAACGCTGAATGGAGTGGAGACCCCATTAGGAGTCTGACACTCTTGTGTGCGGAGTCGTTCGCAAGACCGGTCGACCTTTTCCGCTATTCTGACTCAGTTGAATTGGCATCTCACTGTCGCGAGACCTCCTGAAGCTCAAGCCCATTCAAGTTGTCCTCCATGTGGTGTATAATGCCACAAAATATACACTGTCATTGTGTAGTGGTAAAATAAAGTACGGCCTCCTTGCAGTTTGTAACAGAAGCCCTCCAGTTCTATATTCTCCAGAAGATGTTGGAATCATCTATCCTAATTTGAATAGTCTTGTTTTGATTAGATGGATAAGTTAATTATTCGGTTTTGTCCGTCTAATCACAATTATATTTAAAATTTACAAATAAGATAATTAAAATATCATTTTATGTTCCACATCGAATAATCGATTTACATTTGGAACATTTTTACATGTTTCGGTTTCATCGAACCATCTTCAGGTGTAAAATTATATCAACAAACTTAAAACTCAATTACAATTTCTGTTGTGTAGCTTTTTGGTGATGTTTTCTGGTGATGTTCATATCCAGATTATTTTCACATAGAGATACAATAGAAAAATATCATATACAGCAAACATTTAAACAAAACATTTGCCTAAACGATAATAATATTTACCTTAATAACCCCATCTTTAATGCCCTTCAGATCCTTGACCCAAACCCCGACAACCACCTTTCACTTACTCTCCCTACAAGCAATCGCAATCAGTATTGAACCATG
Organism: Zootermopsis nevadensis; assembly: GCF_977971745.1. Lineage (NCBI taxonomy): Eukaryota > Metazoa > Arthropoda > Insecta > Blattodea > Termopsidae > Zootermopsis > Zootermopsis nevadensis. The sequence continues at coordinate 9,001,186 of NW_028259156.1, read as the reverse complement.
ACTGTTCGGATACGTTAGTACTTCTAGACAACTCCAGACACATCAACGTGTCTACACTCTCATCTTTGGTATGTTTAATTTTACTTTTCAATTATATAATTATTATTTCATTTTGTTTTCTATATTCTCTCATATTCATTAGTGTTTCTTTGAATCATTTGCTTTACAGGCCGATGTAGAACATCAAAAGCATTTCACTTCAAAACAATACATTCGCTCCAATATGTGAAAATAATCTGGATATGAACATCACCAGAAAACATCACCAAAAAGCTACACAACAGAAATTGTAATTGAGTTTTAAGTTTGTTGATATAATTTTACACCTGAAGATGGTTCGATGAAACCGAAACATGTTGTAAAAATGTTCCAAATGTAAATCGATTATTCAATGTGGAACATAAAATGATATTTTAATTATCTTATTTGTAAATTTTAAATATAATTGTGATTAGACGGACAAAACCGAATAATTAATTTAATATTTGATTCACAATATGACGCAATTATACTATCTTATAGATGGATAAGGTCTACAGTGAGGATTTTCGTATGAGTAACAGTTTATAATTGCGTCATACGATGCAGATTACTGATGAAACTGAAGGTTTTTGACAGTGATATCTTACACCACACTTTTGTTTTGTTTTAGAAAATGTAAAGTAAAATTATATCAACATACTCTTCTGACTCAGCTAGTGACATACATAAACAATAAATAATTTTAAAATTTATTGTACTCGCCACCGAGTTCTTTCTTCTGAGATGAAAGTTGTAGGGGTGTAAATATGTCCACTTATCTCCACATACACAGAGAAGAAAACTGTGGTTAAACCTTCACTCCCTCCAAACATGTTCATAGCATTTTGCTTAATTAATCACAGGGTAACGTCTTCATGTTGTGATGCTTTATCAAGGACTGGAAGCGTTAACTCTTTACAGAACGGCTGTAACTATATGTACCATCTGCTTTAACAGTCAGTAATTCACACACTGTCCCAACTTTGTTGTCATGGTTTCGTTTGATTTTCAAAATTAACAGCTATAATTTTTCTAAACAACGCACGAGGCAGCTGGTCTTTCTAATTTTTTGGGACGAGCTTTGCCTTTAAATGTATTCATATAACAGAATGCTATTTAGAGTTTAGAAAATCACGGAAGGGTCTGGCTGGTCAACTCGATCAAGGTTTTACGTTGTTTTATTTGGTTCTGGGGCAAGTGTTGTGTTGGTACCCAAATTACACGTTGCATTTCATGCCTTTTATCCAGTCCTTTCAATGTTAGCATAAAAATTTCACTAATTGCTGCCGTCTAACCGTTAATACAAAAATTAAAATTTCAGATCGAATGCAGTAAAACCATACTGAACTTCTTTTCACTGTAACTTTTCCACTTCCGAGCGCTTTCTCTCCGGTGTACTTACATCAGAAGGAGAAAGAGCAGTGCCTAGGAACTTTCACGGCCCAAATTTCTCTCTACCCCTTGGCTTTAAAACGTTCATTACCGTCACTTTACCATAGCAGTGTTCCACAGGAATGCCTTCATTGTTTCGACTCCTTGAACTCCGTCTTCAAGACGACAGAAATTTCAGCTGGCAATACAGATTGCGATTTCTACACAATGTTTCGTCAACTTAATCTCACTGCTTCGTTCATTCATGGTTTCTTCAGGAAGCAATTTTTGACGTATCGAAGACATTCTGCCTCGTAACGTACATGTTTTTTTTGTCACGTCAATCGCCCGTTTTGTCAGTTTAATTTGAAATCAAAGACCAGTTTCTGAAAAATATTTAAAAGTATCTCAGACATTAGATAACATCTAACACAATTACGATGTAGTAGATAATTGATATCATGGAACATAGACATTAGACGCATTTTCAAATTATTCTTCTACCTACTCCGTACATGTGCGGAAAGCAAGAGACCCTCTGTGGTTTACTAGGATAAGCAAACGAGGGTTTGGTAACCGAGCCATGAAAATGTAGCCATTATTTCTCGTGCTTAATAAACTGATGATATAATTCTAGTAATTCCAGCAAAAAACTAAAGAAAATGTAGACATTCCGCCTTGTGTACAAGAATGTCATTGCCATAGTTTAATTGCAAAATTACTGTAAGCTGCGTATTGTGTAATACGTGCTTCTTTCCCTATACCATATTAGTACTAAATTAATTAGAACAGGAGATGACAGACAATCAGTGTGGCATTTATTTGCCACTAACATTAAATTAATATGTAATTAGTCGTAATGTTTGGTCTCCTATTTCCCATTTCTGTCACAGTTTCATTGCATGTGTAAATTACATTATTAATGGGAACATATTATCGCCATTATCCTAACCCACACATATAGCGGATTGTTAATGATCAATCCAAGACTAAGCAGACTGATATCCTTTTATTCATACTATAAGTTCGTGCGTTTCAGGTTTTATTGCTCATTCAAACAGTTGAGCTCAAAGAAGCCACGCAAATGAATGACGTGAACAGCGAACACAGTGGCAAACAATTAAGGGAAATGGAAGTTTGTGTTGAAGCTACTGTATAATCAGTCTCTTGCAATTCATTAAAGTGTCGTCCACAAGTCTTTATGCTGTTTCCATAAAGTACACACAATAGACTCACACAGTCGTGTCTGTCTGTACGCATATTTCATCACCGAAACTACTGGACGGTTTTATATTATTTCACTTTCAACTTTGCCCTCTAACTCTTACTTCAACTGGAGCTTATATCAAATATAATATACTTAAATCAAATTAAATCTATTTGAGTTAAGTCCATTAACAAATTCGAGTTATTGTGTGACAAAACATAGTTCAAAAGTTTTCTTTCGGTCAAATTTCTCTTCATTATACAAACTGTTATTTTACATTTAGTAAGAACCGAATATCATTAACATTTTCACTTTCTCTTTCTAATTTCCCATGTGTATCACTAACTTTAAATTTGTTAAATTTGTTATATGCGCTTTATTTGTACATCGCATCTTAGATCATTTGTACATAACTACTTCTTACTCATAATTTACATTAGTATTACAGTGTATGCTTAACATATTTGGGTTCCATAGTTGGCGGGTAATTTAACCATCTGAGAGGTTGTCTCCTTCTCAAGAACAGCTGCTTTCCTTGAACTTGGTTACGCTTTTAAGCTACGTGGAATCGTGGTCACGTAATGGAAATGAAAGAATGTCGAAATTACTGATTTTGGGTGGTCTAAAATTTTGTGTAACAGTTGTGTTTTTGATTGACCTCAACCATTCAAAGAATAATTAGTAGACTGTTTGGATAGGCTATTGTAAGAAGAGGTTCCAAATTTTGTAGCCACGTTTTCAACTGAAAGTAGCAACAATAAGTGTCATTTAATTTCGCATGTGTCAGTATGTCTGTCTGACCGTCGGACTCGAGAACCGATATACAGATTTTTAAGAAATTTGATATTTGATAGTTTTGTCAAAATTTGTCAATACAGTCTGATTTTTTTTAATATCAGATAATAATATGGGACACTTTAAATGAAGACCAACATGAGCTTTTGCGTGCTGGTGACTCGTTGGGGAATCCCCAAATTCGCGAATTTCTCGGCCGTTCACAAAGGTTAAAAGTACAATTCTGGCGAAAGCTGCAGAATTGTTAATGTACGCATACATTTCCTAACATATTAATCTTTTTATATCTTAATTGCGTCATGTTTGTGTTATATCAATACATATATTTATTTTTCCAGTCTATACACAAAACTTGTTTTAAAATAATGTTGTTAAAATTATTTATAACATTTACAATATAAATTGCATTATGTTATATTTTATGGCGCTTTTCTGTGTCGTATAATATTATTACATTTATCACAGCGCTTTTGATTTCGACGACATGTTTCGATGTTTACCACATCATCATCAGGCTTATCAATTCATATGTTTTTAAAAACTATTGTACATTTGTGCATTGCGTTTATTGATTTTTAATTTTCAGTCTTCATCTTGATTTGGAGTATGCATTTTGATGTTTATTATCAGGTTGTATTGTGATGTGTCGGACGTCTGATATCCACAGACGATAAACTGAGTTGCAGTTAGCTGTTATATTTAATACTATACATGTATAAGTTTAGTTAATCTGTTTGTGTAATATTTTTCATTATTATTTCATTATTATTGTATGTATTATCAGTGTTTGCCTGTTATTGGATTCTTCTGTTGGCAGACACTTAAATAAATGAATTGAATTATCAGTAGCATAAAACATTATCTCATCTTATCTACAAGATCATCTGTGTCAAAATGCACGTGGAAAAATACATATTAGATTGTCAGCATTTGAAAGCTGGTATTTCATTAAATCTGCATTGCATATGGATGGTATGTTTCATGATTTGTGCATTACTCAATTGCGTAAATTCCTACATTGCATAGAGCTTGAATCAAACGCTTTCGCTTAAAATATGTTTGACAGTTTCGGTGCTGAAAACTAAACACGTCAACAAATTAGTGACAGCAATTTGTGGAGAGAGTGTTGTGTGCACTAATAGATGAGTGTGACCGTGTCTACGAATTATTTATTCCTCTCTTTTAAGATGAATTAAACCCCGTTAATGGAACATCAGAGCGATCATGTTCAAAATTTCCGTACTATCGAGATGAAAATAATTTCATGATACGTTCACAAAGCATATATGGTGATTGTGGAACATAAACTACATTATCCGCACGACTAATGTTTATCATCTTAAAATATTTATATATTACATGTCAACGATGTACTTAAGATAATTTAAAAAATCATAATATTTACTCTCAAAGAATACACAAGACATGCTAATTCCTTCCTAGTGATGTAAGCTTATAATGCAGTGAATGGAATAATACTCGTTTACATTATACAGGCCATTTGATTTTGTCCCTGAATTCGGATGTAATCCTACTTCAGTATTTTCCTGTCTCTGCAAATAACAGACTGAGATCCTTCAATGTCTCACGGCTGTGAGCATGAAGATGACTGTCTCCTTAGATGTTGGGCTGTGTAGCTCATTGTAATTGACCGTTTCAGAGGTGCTTGCTGCCGTCATCATCAGGGCGACGAGTCACTTATATATCAGCCATCGTCCTTATGATAGAGGCAGTGAATGCGTCTGAAACGTCGGTCAGTTTCTACTACAATTCACGGCGCATCGCCCCAGCACACGGTTTTGTTCAGCACATAGAGATATTTAATCTATAGAAGAAGATTATAAAAGAAAAACTATTTCCTGTCTGTTGACCCTTGTTAGCAGTCTGTTTTGGGTTAGCGTATGTATTATCCCAGAGCTAAGATATGTTACTTCCTGCATGCATGAGGTTGTTCTACGAGATCCAAAGAGTAAGGCTTGAATAAGACTATAGGTGACTTATGAACTTCTTCCGCGTCACACTAACGATGTTAAGTACGAGATTTACTTTCGTTTACGATATGTATTTTCCAACTCTCTAACTTAACTAAAGCTAACTCCTTGAAGCACAGTTCTTCTTGAGAAGCTAAGAGCAGCCTACGCTCAGGTAGTCAAGAAATCTTCCTCATTTTGTAGAACGTGCGTTCATAAGAGCCGGCTACTGGTCCCTGTTTTGAGCCAGATGAAACCGTTCCACACCCTCCAAACGTACTTAGCTAACATCTATTTTAATATTATCCTATATCGTCGGAGTCGTATCTTCTTCAACTTCACAACCAAAATGTACGCATTTTTCATCTCACTCATGCGCGCTACGTGCTGGTCCCGTGGTTCGATGATCCTAATAATATTTGGTGGAGCTCATCATTATGCAATTTCTCCAGCCTCCTGTTACGTAATCCCTCTTAGGTTCGATTTTCGCCATAGAAACATGCTCTGAAACACTCTCAATCCGCCTTATTTAATTAATGCGAGAGACCACCGTTCACACCCATACAAAACAACGGCAAAATGATAGTCAGTACTACTCTGAAGAAATTAAAACAGTAACATGCAATTGCTTGAAAGAATTGGTTAATTATTTAGGTGCCGTAAACAGATTTAACTTTGGTACAATACACTAAGAAAATGTAGGTTGTTACATATTTATTAAGTAAATATTTGGATATTACAGTTCATATCATTGCATCAGAAAGCGGACTGTCTAGATGCGAGTGAATGGAACTTCGGTAAGTTTGCCCTTCATCAAAAAAGACACTAGAGAAATTAGTGTTTACCATTCAAATAATAAGTCAGATGTTCTTTTAAGGGCTAGGGGAAGGTGGGGAGAGAGAAGAAATTGAATTTCTGCATTCAGCATCTCATATTCTGTCCATTTTCCCTGTAATTATATTTATAAAACCGAAAAAAAAATTGTTTCTTGCATATTAATTAATTTTCAGTTTCCTATAACCCAGTTTTATACAGTTAGTAACAAATAAGCTACCAGCGATATTATATTTATCAATCAGTAGTCTAGTTTTATGTGAGTAGTAGAATTAAATTTGAAAATAGCATTTGACGGACTCTGAGCATTAATAATGACAATCACACAATTAAAGTGTGCGTGGTGACCAGTTTGTAAATGTAGAGTCATCAGACATTTACAAACTTATGAACTTTTACTTGGGGTTAGGGGTTGGAGGAAAGGACAATATTGACGAGCACAATTGACGATAATGCCAATTTTCGAAGGCCATATATAATAGCCTGACTTCATTGTAGGTGTTAAATCTATTCGTCATCTTCAGTGTACAGTGTAAATAAAACGATTAAAATTTCTGATATTTTATTTAAAAGTTTCGAGTTTGCACTATTTAATATTTTGTAAACGAGAACTTATTGAGCCTGTTGGAAATTTTCATTGCGTGTTATAAATTGGCATTTACATCGGTGTTCAACCGAAAAGCCCTCTTCATTACTCCATACAAGTAGCTTGTATAAGTATCTTTGCATTGGCACTTAGTACAATGTTCGTATTTCTGTATACTGGTATGTAATTTTCTGCCTGGTTAGCATTTTCCGAAAACAGATTTGTTAAAATGTACACAAGCCTCGCTATTACTGTTTACGAACCTGGACACTGCTCACACCTTGTTTAAATGTACGCTTGACATGATTTTTAAACGCTTTATGAACTAAATTAAGTTAACTTTGCGATAATAAATATATATTCATCAAATCATAGAAAAAATATTTATAGGCTTAATTGATTATGTACATGTTTATTTTGTTCGGAGGGGAAATTTAAGTAAAAACTATTTTCTCAAAAACCAGCAAAACGTTTTTTATTCGTTTTTGAATGATTTCCCATGCAGTAATTATGCAAATATGACAACATATGTTACGAGACCAGTATCATACACGCAAAGAAATAATTTAAGGCTTTATTTGTTCTGAAATCAATAAGGCATGAAATATATGCTGATCTTTATCAACTTAAACAATTAGATGCTCTTAAAATAATTATGATTTGTTACACTCTTCTGATTCCTAGGTGTGGAAGAAAACAGGATTTATTTTTCAGTTTGATATCAGGACTTATAGAATAATTTTATGAAGTAGACCGTAAAACGAGAATACAAACTCAAAGCATTTAATAGGTCCCAATCTGACCAGAGAGAACAAACTCTAAAAATTATTATGATTTCAACTAGTAAATTGCCCGTCGATATATTTCATTTATAGTTTATTTAACGAGTCTTTTTGAGTACCTCAGAAAGTCTGAAGTAGTAAACACACAGTCATAAATGTTATCAAGTAATACCCAAAATCTCTTAACGGCAATACCATGGCAACAATTATAACGACATAGTCTTCATAAATATTATCCCATAGTGACCAGACTTACTTAAAAGTAGGTGGAGGACATACGGACCAATATTCCTTAAAGGCATTACCATGGTAACCATCATAACACACACATTTTTAAGTTTTTCTGTAAAGCATAAAATTTCATAGCAGAAAATGCTCACCAAACAATCAACTAGTTTATACATACGCAGTTACGTTTTAATCACACAAAAAACAATTAAAACTGTTTAATTCACATTTCACCCGTTGACAGACGTTTCAAATCGCTAGGTATTACGTATAAGGCAAAGCAAGAACTCCACAGTAAATAAATAATAAGAAATACGACTTTTGTGAGTTGATTCTCTTATCCATCGTACAAGCCTACACGGGTGTAACTAGAGGTGGCAGATAACAGTTTAGGCATGCCGTTTTTATGATCTTAAAATGACCTTGAGAATTCAAATCCCAGTATTAAACCAAGGACTGGTCTGACTTTGGCGTGACTTTGGCATGACCTTCACCTACCCATGGCCTAACCTTGACATGACTCTCGCCTTTCCCAGACATATGGCTCGGCAAGAAACCATGATCGATTTTCCATATGAGATCGTTGCTGTATAGCAGTTTTGTGCGGCGTCTCTTACAAATTTCCTGCAAGCAAGCATACAGCATAGCTGTCAGTAGGCATAGTGAATAGGGATTTCACCAAAAAACAAAAATATATTATCCTGCACAATACAGAGGTTTACGTTATACATCTTCCTGCAGAAGCACTACCATTATCACAATTCTACGGAAATGTTTTTATTTAGCCATTACTGCCATAACAATATGTGAGATGTATGTGACATGAACACTAGAGGCCAATAGCTTATGTCATTTCGAGAGGCAATTTTAAATCAGAAAGCACACGGTTCTTCGTTTTGTTCGACACCCTTCGGAAGGATATTTTCTCTCTTCCCCCCTTTTTTTTCGAAGTTTTCCACAACGGCCCATTTGCTGTCTTCTCCAGCTGCGCACACGGCACACAGTTAAAGTACGATGTTTGGATATTTTGAGAGACAAGGATGGTGTCTGCTAAAGTGTTCGAAATATCATCTAGAAGAAGAAAAAGTTTGGGATAGGGAGGATAGAGGTTGAAAACGTGTCGCCTGCTTGTGATCGGCGACAAGAACACCACCACCACCACCCCCATCTCCTATTCTTACCCCACACAAACTACCCTCGGATCCATAGTTATTTTATACATACACACTCACCACAGCGTTGTTCCGTATTCGCAAGAAATGTGTAGCTCATAGAAGACCATGCGTGAACCCGTCTGTCATGTTCTATACACCATATGCGCCTCTCTCGTGATAAATGCCTACTCACATTAGTGTCTAGTATCAGTTTCAACGCTGGCACTTCGGGGATAAGAACACAGAATACGCACGCTCTTGCGAATTGCACCACTGTAGCAGGCCAGCAGCGTTTTATGCCTTTAAAGCGTAGTGGTAACTATATATTCCACATGCTTTAACATTCATTATCTCTGCATTTTATTACGTTTTCCTTAAACTTAATTAAGCAACTGATGTTTGTAATGCAGACGTGTTGTGAATTTTTAAACAATGTAAATATAAATTTCAAGCTCCAAACTAATGAACTCTTAAGAGCCCTGTGTATGTAGTATGATCTGCTTTAACTATTTTAACTCTGCGTTTTTCATTCAGAGTGCATGTTTTAGCTTTGTGTGATTTTCAGACTAAACGCCGTTTAAACAGCACAAATAACATTATATATGTGGCGGAGACGTGTTATGTTTTCTTTGCGGTACGGACTGAATGTTTAAATAATGTGTTTATTATCATCGTGTCTTCATAGTGTTAACACACCTTCGAATACGAACTTATCATCATACACTATTAAATACGGCGAATAGAACTTCTGGCCTGCACAGCGTTTTAGTTTAGAATGTGTCAATTTTGGAAGTACGACCCAGAGATACACAAAACGTGTTACAGCCATCGTAAAACGATATGATCGGTCACAGGCCATAATGACAGGAAGAGAGTAGGAAATTACAGTAGAAGCTGCAGCAGCTAATACTGGGATTCCCCTAGGTCGTTCCGTGCCTCTCACTCCAGCCTCCGCTGTCAGATCCAACGCCTTCAACATCCATTTTGTTTTACAGTCGATCTGGAGTGGGCTCGACTGCCTGCAGAGCTAACACTGAGTCACATACAAATAACTGATAAAGCACGTGGCTTAGTCGCATTTGAGTAGGCACAGTCTATGCGACCCTACGGCGACAATTCTAAGATTTATCAAACATCCATTTTGTGTTGCAAAGTTGAGAGTAACGCTATGCCTCTAAATTATAAAAAACACTACTTCTACACGGTTTATTCAGGGCTCCGATAAATTAGATTAATATATGGAATAAATATTTACTTCTATTCAAATAAAGCCAAAACATGGGAAATTACCTTAAATGACCTTGAAAATTTTAAAGGCTTCCATTTTACAAATCCTTGGGCTGATATTGTAGTCACCTTGACGTGACCTTGACCTATCCGTGACCTCAAATTGACATATGGTCATTCAGAGGCTACAGTTCGGCAGAAATAAGTATGAGAGACATTGCCTAGAAATGAACTTGAACATTTTAAAGCCTCTATTCGGCAAACCCTTTCGCTGATTTTGTCTTAGCCTTGGCATTTCCTTAACCTAACCGTGACCTCAACTCAACATGTGTATGGCCATTAAAAAACTTGTCTGAAGCAAGAATTTCTATAATTTTAAATGTTTGCTCTCATCTTGGGGCTACTTTTGAAAACGAATATTTTTAAGTCTGAGTTATCGTTTTAAATCTAGGCCGTGAGAATACTTTTACAGGTGTTTATTGGTTAACGTCTTATGCTATGCTATTTATATTTTCATTTAATGAAATAAAACTAATACAACATCAACCTTCTAGTTTGATAAACAAATCTCTGAATTATAAATAGGCCCATAGACTGCATGTGAACATAAATGTTCAAGTGCAATAGCTCCCGTCATTCACAGGCTTCAGTTGTCTGCATTTTTCATTTTATTGTAGAATATTTTAATTTCATAATTTCATTTATTATAATATTAAATCATACGTTGTATAGTAATCAATTTGTTTTTTAATATATTTCTTGTTGACTTACAGGTCTAGTTTTACTATCAGCACTAATCTTACTTAAAATTCAACATTTGTAGTAAAACCAAGGATGAAAACCGGTGAGGAGGGGTGGATACCTGTACTTTGCACACATCACAGCCGAGTGCCACCTTAAAGCCATGCGTGTATTCTCTTTGTAACCTATCGTTTTGTGTTTTCGTGTTATTCCGCTAGGAGATATGTTTTCCTCCCATTCACATAGATCGGTTTATAATGCATAATTCAGCTCCTTCATTATACCTTCTTTAAGGTTCATGCATGCAAGTTTATAAAAAGTTAAGTACAGTATAAATACACTTCTCAGAATCATTTGAAATCATAAGAAAGTTGTGTACGGAGCGGTGTATGAGTTCATTATATGCTCCATCGTGATTTGTTACGCACGAGGATAATTGTTCTTGTCAAAATTTACTCTTACATTTTCATTAGATGGTATGTATACTTACTTGAAATTTTCAAATCCATAGAAAATCTTAGTTTTTTCATTACTCCATACACTACATCAGCAAATACAAGGATCCGATATGGCCATTGTCGCTTATTTTTCAAACGTTCATATTGATGCTCACTTTCTAACATAACTCTCCATGGCGTAATTTGAATTCATAGTAAGGCAGTGATTGAGGAGTAACATCCCGCTTTCCAAAATTAACATTAAAATTCGTACCTAAATTAATTGCTTCCGTGTTAAGATCAAACGTTCAATAAATTTCGATTTTCCAAACATTAAATTCTGATGGAATGCAATAAGGGTCTGCTTAACTTCTATTTTGTTCCAATTTTTATATTTTCCCCTTCTCTGTTTCCGAATCGCTCATCTAAATGTTCAACAATTCAATTCGTATCTTAATGAAAACACTTCACCATTATGAATATGATCTGGTTAATGCTGTTTAAGGAAGTAATCCCTGTTGAATGTAAGAATCGTACATATACATACAGAATATTCAGTTACTAATTGTAGAAGCAGGATTTAATTGTTTTAACTAATATAAAGTTTTAGGTTATGTGTTTGTAATCTTTTCATATTCCTGTCGCTCTTACGGACGTAAAAAGATATGCTGGCATCATCTAATCATAATTATTTAAGGAATATTAATAAGGGAACCCCAAGTTCATACTCGTCTTAAAACAGCCCTTTACAGGCCAATTACATTAATGAGATTAGGTCAACATCTTCACACTCAACGCCTTCTTCAAACAATTCACTTCCACTCAGATTGCTTCTGGCTGTGTTTGACGACGTGTATTCCAGCAAGCGTGTCTTCTTGTGGCCAAGCTCATCCTAAGTACAAGGAAGCAAAATACAATAGCACCATACCCATACCTCCACGTGTGTTTTGTGAGGTCGGTTGAGTTAGCTCATATCAGTCCTTCAGGTCAAATTTTTTCTCTCAAGTGTGTATAAACTCTAAAATAAAATTCACCACACGTCTCCTCTGCTGCCTGATACACTCAGCTTTCCGATAGTTTATGTACTGTTCATGGTAGTGTAAAGTACATAACTCACCCTGCAGTAATAAACATCGAAGTAGACACCATCAGAGCTGATAGTTGGCTCTAGAAAACCTGAACTGTGCTGTCTGAGTTTCGATGTGCCCTCGGTAAAAATACCTCCTTTACTCAAATTGCTGTAGAATTTGCACATTTTCCCAAAACTCTTCGTGTTAAATTTTCTGCGCGAAATAAGTAGTGATTTAGAAATTTCGTGTTTTCACTGTGATTAAAATATGGTTTCTCATCTTTTGAAATATCATGCCCTGTAATCTTATAGTCAGCTTTCTAGAGAGGGCGTGGACCGAATTTATCTGGCTCTGAACGGCCAAGAGTAGCGGGCTCTTACGAATACGGTAACGAAATTTAGGGTGTTCCATTAAAGGCTGAGAATTTCTTGGTCAGCTGACATAATTACTAATGTTTTAAACAGGTCTAAGCCCCAAATCCCTTAAACTCTCGGATAAATTAAACAAGTATTTCAGTGTTATTATTAATGTTATTTAATAAACTGCAAACTGCAATTAATATTATTTAATAAACTGAAATCTGAGCTAGATAGCAACGTGCATAAACAAATTAATGATATAATAGTAATCACGATAATTTTATTAAACTGGTCGATTAAATAAATCCTACAAAGTAGAGATTTGTCCACGAACATTTGTGTGTCAAATAAACTGAAATCACACCAAATATTGTTAGTGGGAGTCACTGTTTTACACATATTGCGTTAACGTAGGGCATTTCTCGATGTGCGTTATTTTTAATATTGATTACGTAACACGTTTGGTGCACAATATAGGATGTGGTACGTAGAACTCGCTGCACTCAGGTTTTATCAGGTAATAAACGAAGGTTTGGTGGCCGAAAATAGAGAAGAAGATACACAATAATGTAGCTAGAGGGGGGGGCGGGCATCAGCAACATTTCCTGTGCCACAATTTATGCTGAACGGACGCTAAAGTAAGATACGCTTTGTCTTCCATTGATGCGCAGTTTGCACTTAGATCACGCTTATTTTCTGCGCCGTAGTGGTAGAGGGAACGTAGAATATACCACCTTTTTCCGAGTCTTCCATGTTACATGCAGAGAAGAGATATAAAATATCCTAAGCTCGTTTCATACATGATGCTACGCTCACAGAAGAGCTGACTCAGCGAACAGATAATGCCATACACAGATAGTTTGTGTTGTGTCTTGGGCTTTAAAGTGATGGAGTTTATAGACAGTATTATCCCTTTAAAGCCCAGTGGTAACTATATATACCACGCTATAGTGGTGGGTAACCCTGCATTTTAACCACAAAATATATTTAAGACTTGTGTATGATTCTCAGAATGATCAAGTTTTCCTAAACAGCATTAACCAGTTGGTCTTGGCATTCGAGAAGTGTTGTGTTTTCATTTAGGTGGAATTAAATTTTTAATTCTTATATAGATGAGCTTAGACTCAATGTATTGTGAAAGTAACGCTCCTATAATTCAGAGCAGGAATTGTATCTGTTCATTCGGAAACGTTATTTTAAACAATTCTAATATACATCCTCATGCCATCACTCTGTGTCAGATCGAACAGTTTGATATATTGGTACTTTTGTGTTCGGGAAAAAATTTGTGTCATATCTCTGCTGTAGCACCTGCTATATTGATTTTATCGGAAATTATGCTTATACAGATTGTTCTATTTGAAACGCAGCCCTGACTACCACATAAACCCTTTACGCACAAAACGACTAAATCAATTGATATTTGTATTCTTGCAGCCATACTCCGTTTCTGCAGCTGATACCCTGCTTTAAATATGTAGGACTTTAATTTAAGTTACTCTGTTGCTTAGTGAGCACAAATAAACACTTCCTCTGTAAGTATATTTTGTTACATTCTCTGTTTCGTTACAAAGTAAAGTAAAGTAAGTAAAGTTTGTCCCACTATACGCCATGTAGGCGCTTGTGGGGAGAGGAGGTATAGCTCCTCTCTTTCTTGACCTTGGCACTAGATGAGGGTGAGTGGTCAGCATCACGCCCCGCCGGCTTTACCCCCGGGAAAGGACCCCGGTACCCATTGTAGAGGAGGCTGGGTGGATAAATACATTGCTAATTCCTTTATGAAAAGCATAAAACCATTTCGATGCGAAGTGTTGTTTGGAAATGAACACATGTTGCACCTGCATAGCGTTTGTGCTTTTGCGCAGCTGACGTGAGCAGCGTCCTAGTAACCAGGGTGACTCAGATTGGACTGTCGGAAGAAGTTTTGGACTGTAGTACTTGACTTCCCTTTGTTTGCGTTTTAAATTATATGTTCTGTATTACCACCTTGTACCAGCTATTAAAACTGAGAATGAAGAGTGTATTTATGTACGGACCTATTACGTAACTATACTGTATCGGGTAATACAGATCCGAAAAAGATTTGAGGATGATAATGAGTAGTGAGAGAAGGGAATGTGTTGATAAATCGAGCTGTTTACTTTAATACGGGTAATTTATCCCAGCATTTCGTGGAGTGTTTGAAGAAAGCAACATAATTTAGTAACTAAAATAGCCAGTCTGGAGTTTGAATTAGAAATTGTAACCACTACCAGTTAGTTGGTTAGTTAGTAGGTTAGAACATGATGTATAACCAACGAGTTATTCTTATTAAATAAATTGGAACATCCACAAGCCGATCCTACAACAGGTAGTTTTATAAGCATTTTTCATTTCACTGACGAGGACTGGTGTGTTTTAAAACCGAAGGATTTATGTCATGATCCATTAATATCAGGCAGAACTTGTCATAATAAATCATACGTGCGACATGTTCCGCATAGACGGCTGGACCAGATACACTCAGTCGGCTGCTTGTCCAAGTCAAGGCTGTTGCGTGTTTCTGGGTCATCTGGGGAATACGCTTGTTAAATTCCTTGCTTTGTTCCGAGCCATAATTGTTTCACTCACACGATCTTAATGATTTTTCAGTGGTCGTAGTTAGCTCATGAAATTAATCATTAATTAAGTTTGACTTTAGTTTTACCGCTAATCCAGCTTTCTTAATTTCAGTACCAGCGTGTAATACGTAGAGCTGTGGTTAACACTAGACTCAAGTTTGGCTTGCCTTGTACTTATCATGTCTCCAGATTGAGACTTTAATTAAGCACCGTGATAGCAGATTCTGTGGAAAGGCAGAAATGCTTTTTATGTTTGAAACTTAGAGCTCGTTCCTTGTGATCAGTTAAGCTTTGCTATAACTAATTACTCTTGTGAATTAAAATGTTAAAGAACTAATTAAGACGAATGGGGCTGTGATAAATTGGAATTCGCCGCTTGTTTGAGCAGACATAGGACGATAAAGGACTGCACCTGCTGAGAATTCTGTAGGGAAAATGCATTGCGTGCTTTTTCCAAGTTCCTACAACAAAAATGTAGGTTGGCGCCTTCTAATAGACACTTCAGCTTTGTTTTGCGTCTTTCCTAGTGTGCAACTGTTGGATGCTGTGTACTCTCCATAGGTAAGAATTCGTTAGGTTTCACAGCATTAAATAACTGATTGAAGGAAACATTTTAAGCACTTTAGTTTTTCAAATTCGGAGTTAAATTCTAAAAGACAGAATCCTCTCGAGATTTTTGATGGTATTCATTAAGACAGGCCTCAAATCTATGAGCACGAAGCTACAGGTTCCTCTGTTTTGTAGTCCGCAGGGCAGTAGGTACTTACCACTAGTGCACAGTAAGAAAATTGTTATTGAATCTTCGAATATGTCAGTTAAAAGCAGCTTAACCAGGATGGTACCGGTGTCATACAAACTTGGTATATATTTGCATGAACTAAAATAAACTTTTTACTGTTCGCCATGGATGTGTGAGCCTAAGTACGTACAAGAGAGAGACAGTCAGTGAAAACGAAAATGTGCGATTCCGATAAATACTATGAGAGACACGTTTTGACAGGTGTCGGAAGATTGTTTGTAAATGAGGAAGACGTGAAGTGGTTTAAGTCTTTTATGTCACAACAAAAGTCACATACACTAAATAAATATGTTCCAACTATGCTAATGAACTAGTTGAACTGATTTCCTTCTCGCGACTTCTAACATTTTTTTTAGATTTTTATTTTTCTATATAAATACGTTCCTCGATGATATTTTATTTAATTAGGTACCGGAATTCTTTTGCTTAAAAGAAGCCATAAGGAATGTCACAGGATACCCCAAAATCATATCTACTGACGGCGTAGTAAATATTATATCACAATTGTTGGGCATTACCCATCGCTGAGATATAGTTCATGTCACCACATGTACCCTTCTATATAGTGCAGGTTTGTTTTATATAAAACGGAACCATTTGTAAGGAATCTTGTTGTTGTTGACAAATGGTAGAAGACGGTTCATCCATGTCACTTGTTTTTCTTGTATTTTTATAATCTCCTTAGCAACTTTTGTTTGATTATTTGTGAATAAGAGACGGTCATCAATATGAATTTCTCTGCCATCATACAACCATCATATGAACTCTACATCCTTCCGTTTCCATAACATAAATAAAACAACCACGAATAGAGTGCGCACACAGTGGGACAGGAAGTGTCCTCCGGAAAGCCCGCATGGTAGAATACAAGCAAGTACTTCATCACGTTTCCCCTCTACCCCTCACACCCTCAACATGACGGTTATATAAAGTGAAATAGTGCTCATAATCTCGACTAGCGTTTATGTATGAGCTGTAAGCACAGGTTCACATGAACTTTCTTCCTCTGAGAACGACAGCGAAACAGCGTACTGTTGTGTGACCGCCGTGGTAGAAAAGTTTTAACCCTTTAAATCTCTGTGGTAACTACATGTACCACCCGCTTTAACAATTAAAAACAAAGTGTATTTATGTGTTTCGTGTGATTATCAGAATAAACATCTGTTATTTCCCTCAACAGCATCAAGCAACTAGTATTTGTATTGCAGAAATGCTGTTTTCTTTGCGGTAAGGACTGAATTTTTAAATATTATTTAGACAGGCTTCGGAAATCAAAGGGTTAAAATATGCGCTGGTGATATTACGATGATAATAGCTTTAAGTCAGGGTTTTCCATCGTCTTCAAGACCGAGAGCTAAATTTCTACAGGCGTATCGACTTCCGGATCTCAAGGTTTTAAATAAGTACTTGTAAAAACTGTTTATGAGTTTACTAAAGTCGTTAGTAAAGTAGTATTATAAATTAATACACATATTACTGAATCATTTTCTTTAAGGAAATTAGCCATTATTAAGATACTTAAATGTGGTGCCCACATTTTAATTTGTAGACACAGGAAATGGCCAGTATATTCTAGCTGTGGCTGATTCATTGCAGCTACCAGTTGATCAATGCATATTTCGGTTGCATAGCAAATATGTACTTGAGGCATATACATAAAACCGGAACTGTATAGTTTCTACTAACCAAACATATTTATTATGATAAAATCCACACTTGACTGCAATATTATGCAATATACCAACATTCATAGGGTAGTATACGACTCTATCGTGTAATGATAGCATGCCATGATGCTGTCCAGTTGTAATTTGTGTAACGTTTAGGGCTTTTAGATATATCTAGTCATACTGTAAACTTGAATCCTGTATCATCTTCTTCGCTCTGAGCGTATTATTTGACAAATCCTATTTCAATGAAACACCGGACTGAATGCAACAATTTTAAATTGCTAAGTAAATAAATTCGAACTCTTGGGGTATCATCCAAAAGGAAATAGATCCTAAGAACGGTTGAAGAACACAGAGTTACTGATAATGAAAATGTTAAACAGAAACTGTTAATAACAAATAGAAATATATATATCACCTGAACAATAAAAATCACTAAACCTTGGCTAAACAGTTCTGAAGGAAAACCAGAAATTTGATTGTCCTTTCGTTAGGCTTCAAGGGGAAGGTTGGAGGAGTTCTCTAATCGTAATAGGCGAGGAATTTGAAACTGAAAGGTGCCGATTATTATTATTATTATTCCACTTTATAGGATATTTACTTTCATGTACCCGAGACAAACCTTGCCCCTGAGGTACATAGTGCAGCAGCCATTTCCGAAATACATTTTGTTTTAATACGTGTTACGGATATTATATAGTTTTATTTTATTGTTGTTATTATTATTATTATGCCTAATCGTATGCCAGGCATGTACAGTTATCATAATTATATAATTTAGTCAATTTATGCAAGTGGCATGCATCTAACTCTGAATTTTATATCCGAAAAGCTTGAATTGATTTCCAATTATAGGACTTTGATCAGTACGTTAGGTTTGCTTCTAGAAAGATGAGGAGCTGTGACAATGTGCACATAAATTAATTCGAATCTCATAATATATCAGCACATTTTGAATTTATTTCCGAATAAATTGATGCAGATGTGTTGTTGCAGATAGGAGTAAATACAGTGATGTAAAATTGGGTTTATGTGTGAAATATATGCCAGTTTATGGAATGACTACTTTATCTGGTTCTTATATCATCTACATGACAAACAACATGGACGTTCAAACTATGAGTTTAATCACCAATATCTGCAGAACGACATTTTATTCGAATTCGGTGAAATTCAAGGTTTTTACATTGCGAATGCGCACACGACCAGATGTGAATATGTGAAATATCCGTTAATGACCAATGTTAGCAAACTTCACGTTTGAACATACACTGCTTAGTTAAGCACACATCTTTGTAAGTGTGTTTGCTTTACACAATTTCTTATCGGATACTCTTTGATACGTTCCTTTCTTGATATTTGTAGTCTATAAATTCAACAGTTAGGCTAAATTCAAATATGCTTGACACAATATAGTAATATGTTTTACTGGTAATTCACATTTCCATCTTTGTAAAGATACAAAACTCATCAGTGTGTAGTACGTCAGGCGTAGAATCCAAGTAATGAATAATTAAATCAACAGTATATCTCTGAAGCAGCAAGACGGATCTATTAACTGTTCCTCTTGGATACCTCTGCGGAATATAACTTGTTTTCGTTTTTATTTATCTTACTTTCTTTACATATTAAAAATTACAAAATATATTTTTAATTAAATTTGAGGTTATCAGGACAGTTAAGGTGACGATGTTGTTCATCTGTAGTTGGACGCCAGTAGACAAATGCCAATATTTCGGAGAAACACTGTCTCCAACTTCAAGGCTGAAACACTGGTAGCTACTAGTCAACACGGCGCCAAAACCCAGAAAAACGATATAGTCACATTTTATGTAGCTTTACAGCACACATCATACACATTTCAGTAATAGCTGGTTAACTAAAATGTAGATGGAGTTTCTATTACACTGTATTCAGTGATTTTCCATTTTATTATACATTCCTCTCTCTCAAATTAACTAATATCTATTGTATTATCTTGTACATTTACCTAGTTTACTAATAAATATTGTTGTTTTTTTCTTTCAAAACCGATAAATTCATTAACAATATATCAGTTAAATTTGAGATCCTTTCAAGAGGACATGTTCTAGTTTTGTTTGGCATTTATTCAAATATGAGAAGGAATCAGTTGGATGAATTTTCTTTCAAACTGAAAATTAATGTAAGAGTTAAAGTCCATAAAATTCAACATGGATCGACACGAAAACAATGTGATCTGAAGAGAAGAATGTAAGTTGGGACTGTGGAACAGTTACGAAATTTAAATGCCTAATGCAGATTTAAACTCTAATAAAATTCTGGCGTTTTTCATCGAGAAAACGAAAGAAATAATGTCACAAATACAAGCCACCTCGAGATTGTGAATATTGGTGAATCACTCCTCTTGCTGGTCCTGGCAGATATGGGTGTACTCACAGTCGTCACGCCAGGAGTTGTTGTAGTTCTCGTAGATTTGATTGTTGCTGCTGTTGTGGTCTTATCTTTAGCAGTTGATTGGCTTGTAGTTTTTTTTTTGGACAGAGATTCGTTTATATCTGGGAAAGTGATCAGCGTCGGACTTGTGGTTGTGGTCGTCGGAATTGTGGCTGTGGTCGTCGGAATTGTGGCTTTGGTCGTAGGAGTTGTGGCTTTGGTCGTCGGAATTGTGGCTGTGGTCGTCGGAATTGTGGCTTTGGTCGTAGGAGTTGTGGCTTTGGTCGTCGGAATTGTGGCTTTGGTCGTCGGAATTGTGGCTTTGGTCGTCGGAATTGTGACTGTGGTCGGACTTGTAGTTGTTTCAGTTACAATAGTGGTGGTAGGTGTGGTAGTTGTAATTGGTGTTGTACTAGGAGCAGCTGTAGACGTATGTGCTTCTGCGTCATGGTCTGAAAAAGAAAAGAAGTTAACAAAACCTTATTTAATTCCAAAATTAAGAAGCCAAAGAATTAGAAGATGGTTCAAAGTAGGAGAAGGTCATTTCGAGAGAAAAAAATCTATTATTGAGACCTGAGGGAACTGTGCTGTTGTCAACGAGTACTGAAAATTGTGTCTGGCATAGTTTCGATCGAATTTTATAACATTATGAAAATATTTAGATTCATAACTACATGCCGTACTTATTGTATCTTCTTTTCGGGTGAAATCTTTTATTTGTCACTTATTTCGTCATAAATACGCCATTTTGTTAAAAACTTGTTAATTGTTAGGTAATAAAGTTTAATACATTAACTTTTCAGGAGCTCTAAAGGTTTATCACACATAAAACACGTGGGAAAGGAGCCAGTTTCAGAGTGACCTGTATCTTATCGGGCATGGAAAATTCCTGTTCTTGTGCAAGTAAGTACACATCATCGTAATCTTATTACTGCGATAAATAAATAAAAGAATATTTCACTAAGCCAGAAGTAGGTACCACGACAGCTGCTATGGAAACAGGGCGCGGCCATATAAGAGCTGAACATTCTGTTCGAAATATTGCATGGACAGCATTATTCCGAATAGTAACAAAAGTTTATGATATTTATGATAGTTACTGGATTGCTGGGAACGACCCGTTCTTCAAGTGCCTAAGCACTGCGGGTCACAACATTTTCGTTGGCTTTGATCTATGGACATTTTGGTAGGACTCCTTGGACGAGGGATCGGCAGCACAACACAGAAAGACGCGGACAAACATCCATGGATTGAGTAGGATTCGGACCCACGGTCCCAGCGACCAAGCGGCACAAGGCCCACGCCTTAGACCACTGCGGACCCCTATTTACGTTAGAAGCGGTTTGAAATTCAGATGAGAAAGAATTAATATTTGTAAGTTATTCGTTTCTCTTTTTGTTTGCGTCTCTGCATTAGTATCAATTGAGGTTACCGTCAACTGTCGCTGATATTTTTCAGTGAGGCTGAAACATGTGCAGATGATTGCTAACCTATGTAGTCTGAAACTGCTTCCAACCTTCAACATATGACTAAAAAATTGAGACTTGTGTATATTCTCTCTCTCTCTCTCTCTCTCTCTCTCTGTCTGTAGAAAAGTCTGTATTGCCTTTATTTTCGACAAGAAATACCAAAATTTACTAAAGTAGCATGTCTTTATATTATCATCGGTTATAGAGACTAGCTCCACTTGATGTATTCAACAGAGTTGGTTCTCATACATTTTACTGAACAAAGAACTAGTCTTACTAGAGTCACTGATTCCATTTGTATGTATATGTAGGCTTCAGAAAGTTATTTTGTTGTGTATGTCGTATAATTTAATTATCCTACTGGGAAGTCCCGGAAAGCACTTCTGTATGAAGAACGACCAACTCAGTGGTAAAAGTGAGTGGCACGCAAAGAACTGGATGGAAACCTGCAGAACTTGTTAGAGGTGATCGTAAATATGAGTCCCACGTAACAGTGGGTGGTAACAAAGGGAAATTTATAAAGTGCAGTGGAGTTCCAACAGTTCCATGATGTCAGGCCTCGTATCGTCGTGGTACGGTTGGACTCCCCTAAAAGGGTGTTCAGCTGGATTCAGCCCAGAAACTTTTAAAAAACGACCTCGATTTAGAATACAATGTCTGTGGTTAATTTTACCAAAAAACATTATCTTCGGCTAATATCTTATTATGCAGTCCTGTGTCTTGTAGATTAATTGATTTTTGTTATTGTTTAACAACGTTTAATACCTATATGAAACAGGTTGGGAAGTTTTGAATGATGGGACGATTATAAATTAGAAAGAATGAGAAATTAAGCTATTCTTACCAACTTTAAGGGAATAAACATAGCACATGCCTGGAAGGTCTGAGGAATAGCACGAAAATTATCAATCAGGATGATCGGTTTTTGATCTACGTTAGAAATACGGATCTAACCTATTCGGAGCAGGATTACTAAGAAATCTCCCACGACATTGGTTGCACGTCTTGCCTTTAGCTATTAAAACGTTAATATTATGTGGCCTTCCGTTTCTTTGTGAAGAAATTAAGGGTTTATTGATCGCTGAAATAAGAGTGACAACGCAAACCACTCCTTGTTACCCTGCACTAGACTGAGTCATGATCTTAGCAAGAGATGGGAAGGCAGTGATCAGTAACTGTGTATTTTTACCCACTCTGTCACAATGAACTCTTTTAAGCGCGTTAATTTTAACATCTTTTGTTTTCTACCACTCTTACTCAGGATACGGTTAGAGAAAACCCCCACAAAATTTCACAAAGGGTATCCAACGCATCCGGACGAGTCCACTTTGGAGCTCTAGGTTTATATAGGACAGTTTTAAAACGCGAGATGTTCCTTGACCAAATTACGTTCTCGAGAGCTCTCCACCGTGTAGTTAATCACCTCCACGAAAATATTCGGTATCAGTTATGAGAAGAGAGGACCAGACGAATTCATAAAATAGTGGATATTCAAGACACAAGATGGGGCTCTTCATAATGTTATAACTAAATTTAGTAAAATGGCTTTTTGTAGTCCTTGCAAGGCTACTGGACGTTTAAATTATATGATCGAACATCGTGCTTGTTGAATGGTTGGTACCGCTCGTCAGATCTCAGCGTGGAAGCCGAGTTACCTGACTATTTTGTGGTTTTCTTCTGAATGGAAAAGTGGACCGTGTACATGATTTAATGATACATAAACTGTATACAGAGATCTGTGGCCGCCCAACACCAGGTTTTCACGGCCACAGCACTATTAGCACTTCTTACTACAACTATTCCCTAATGCTACTCTACATAACTATTCCTTAATCCCTAATACTATTTACATAACTATTTCTTATTGCTCTCGTGCCTTCTATCCCAGTGGCAGTTCTAAATTCCTAATTTTGACCTGTCTTTTAAATCTTACTTTATAGAACAGGAAGTTCCCTACATCCCTGACCTCCGTGTCATTCGTAGTGCTTAAAATTTTCTTGAAGGCCAACTCTTCGCCAACGGTGAACCACTTGTTCCTCAGGAGCCGTTCCCTCCACCTCCCGGTTTCCGTACACTTTAATAGTATGTGAATATCATTATCCTCCGCCCCTCATAAAGGGCATATTCTTTCATACATACTTGTTAAAGAGTCATGAAATTAAACAAGAATAAATTCATTAATCTTAAACTACGTAAGACAATATTTACATCTTGTGTAATTAAGAAAAAAGAAAAGGAGTACAAATAGGTTATATATTTATTTGTTTCCGATGATAAATTAGATCTGTAGTACAAATAAGAAAGTAGGTTTTAAATTTAATAATGGAGGACATAGTTTAAGTTCGAAAATATAATAATTTAATTGATTCTATACACTTCGACACAAGCAGCAGCCAATTTAAACCCCGAAATTTTTGTCATTACTTACATTTGTTGTTGAGAACTATCACTGTTATGAGGAGAATGAATGTTGTCACTGCCAGGACTATAGACAGTACAACCAGTTTTCTCTCTAGAGGCGTCCGATGAAGGCAGCATCTTGAAAGAACGCTGAAACCAAATGCGCAATTAGCACCTCTCTGTTTAACCACCACTCGCAGAACAATGGTGTTCAATCATGCTTTCTAGTCATTGCTTCACTTATTGCCTACGTCTAGTACGCATGTATCTGCCTTTTGTGTGTAGTTAAATATCCTTCTTCAAGAGAAATTCAACTTCTCTATTTGAACAAACCTGTTACGAAAAATAAATAATTTTATTACAGTGTTCAAATACAATCAACCGTAACATGAGTCATGAACCAGAAGTGTGAGACGTGCGTGAATTATGGCGTGGCTTAGTTAAAAACCAATGTTTGTAATCCTTCATGTGCTTAGACAACAGCAAGAAAAATTTCTAGAAAATACAACAGAGATGGACAAAATGTATTTCAAACTCCCACTCACCATCGTAGTAAGTTTGTTGATGGCATATTACAGTATCTACATGGAGCACAGTCGTAACTGAAAAACTGAAATAATAGCTCACCTGGCGAAGAAATTTCTGTCTTTCACGGAACCCAAGTTGTCATTTCCGTGTTCATAAGTGGGCCAATAAAATTTAACCTGATGAGGCTGAGTTCATTACACATTCACATCTCGCATCTTGTATCTTTAAGTCGCGTCCTGCCATGTAGGCCTTGGGCTCTCAAGTGAAGTTTTCCCGGCTAACGTCTTATATGAACTCACCGTCGCTTCCATAAATTATACGCGCCCCATCCACTGCGTCTTCTCTGATTTGATTGTTCTAATATTGTTTGAGATAATACCTTAAATTAGGTCACGGCCCCTTCCTTTCATACCGATGAATACAAATAAATAAACAGATCACCTAGACCGCGTAATACGTTATTGTTTTAACATGAGTGCTAATTTTTAGTGCTCTGTTAGAAATTTGTGAGACACAAGACGTATATTCATAATTTTGATTAGACGAATCAAGTACAGGGATCGCTTATAAGAAATTTAGACCTGACTGGAATAATTATGTAAAAATTGTGTATTTGAGAGGAATAGTGTGTGGAGGATACAATTTTTGTGTAGAAAACTATAAAATTGAACTTTAAGTTTGAAATTATTTTAGTTCACAGTATGCACTTGATTAATTACAGTTCAAATTGTCAGATTTTGAAATTTTAAGAATCATATGAGACTCGACGTTTTCACTTCGATAAAATAGTGGATTGTAGTGTTCTGGATTTTGACACCGTGTAGTCTTGTGGGTGGTTACAAACATTTCCGAAGAAGGTACAGCAGTCATTTCCCAGGTATAAATGGTTGCTGTGAAATTGATTTCTTTTTTGTTTGTCTTGTGACAAACTGAACTGAACGATGTTTGTTGGAAAACAGTAGATTTAGCTAATCTTATCAGGTTTGGCCTGATGTGTTCGATTAGGCAGTGCCAAAGTACATGATACGTTATCACCTGTAGCTTTCCCATGCATAGGAAAGCAAGGAAGGCAAATATACTGTTCTTGGAATAGCTTACCTTCAATCAAGAACTGTAACTTAAAAATTATAAAATTGTCTTATCGTTTTGCAGGCATAATTTACACACGTACAGGTTCATAGTAATGTAAAATTGTCTTAATTATGCTCGTATCCTTTGTATTAACATTTGAAACATGTTTATAAAGAGTGATTCAAAACTCATACGAAACCGTACACATCTGTTAGTCACGCGACTTACTTTTCCCCCTCTTAATATTTTTTTCGTATTTTACCACAGAATCATGCATAATGTTGTTAACATTTATTTTGATGAATTTAAAGACTACGTGTTATTTATTTGAGCCAGAATTTTTATTATCAAATTGTTTGTGTAGTCAGGTCACCATTTTATATCAAACTGCAAGTTAGATTAGCTTTCAGATACTAATTTGTTTAAGAAAGAGCAGTAATCATACACATGTATGCATACTTACGATCTGCTCCCAGAATCATCCAGCAACGGAGAATACGCGTTACCATCATTCATCTTGCCGTTCGTTCTTCACTGCGAACAGAAAACAAGTGTAACTGGACGCAGAAATGTTGTTGCAGAACTTACGAAGCAAGCTTCATCAGCAGCTTCACAGGATCATAAGAACGGAATCTTACCAACGCAGCTGTTTCAGCGATGTGGTGTCGTACTAAAATTACAAAACAATATAGTCATCAAAAGTAATCTCCGTTGGACTTTATCCTCAAGCAGTGAGGATCAGTTTATATATCGTGTGACTGTTTCTATGAAACCTACTTGTTATTATCCCATAAGTGACCTCATCTCTCGAGACCCTGCCAACGGTTGTGTACTTTGCTTAAGGAAGGTAGTCCAGATGTAAAAGCTGTGAAACGAGAAGTGCCCTAGTTTTTGTTTCATAATAAATCGTCAGGCTAGAGGATAACATAAAAATATTAATAATAAATCCTTTGGAAATTGTCCAGAATTCAAATATTTCGGAGAGAGGGTGAAATATCAAAGTTACATTAAATAACTTATGGTTAAGTAAAATTCTTCGTCTCTGATAAAAACGTTTGTCCCACTATACGCCGTATAGGCGTTTGGGGTGAGAGGAGGTATAGCGTCTCTCTTCCTTGACCTCGGCACTAGATGGGGGTGAGTGGTCAGCATCACGTCCCGGCCGGCTTTATCCCCGGGAAAGGACCCCGGTACTCATTGTAGAGGAGGCTGGGTGGGCCCCAGAGCCGGTCTGGACGCAGAGGCTAGAGGAAAAATCCTCTGCCCCCGTCGGGGATCGAACCCCGGTCGTCCAGCCCGTAGCTAGTCACTATACTGACTGAGCTATCCCGGCTCTTCCTCTCTGATATAAGGAAACTTAAATAATGAGAGACCAAGTTCAACATCCAAAAATAACAGGGCTAAAATTTTGGTTCTGCATATTTAAATATTTAATTTTCCTTATATCAGAAATGAAAATTAAATATTTAAATATGCAGAACCAATATTTTAGCCCTGTTATTTTTGGATGTTGAACTTGGTCTCTCGGAACAAGGGAATAATACGCACAAAGGGCTCTTTAAACGGGGTGCTAAGGAGAATATCTTGAACTAGGAGCGGCGAAGTAAAAAGCGGAGAACACTGCACAATGAGGTGTTTAATGATTTATAATGTTCAACGAATATTATTAGAATAGAATGAAGCAGGATGGGTGGGGCATATGACACGTATGAAACAGGTTGCATATCCGTATAAGATTGTTTTCTGAAAGCCATTGGGAATACGTAGGTGTCGTTGAACGACAGTACCAAAATGAATCTTCGGAAAATATAGTGGGGACGTCGATTTGATTCATATGGATCAGAAGTGACCTGTGACGGGCCGTTTTGGATAAGGTAATGCATCACCTGGTTGCATAGAAGGCCTAGAATTTATTTTCTTTTACTGGCTGATCGTTTTTATCAGCTTCCCAATAAGGATTCTGGTTCTTGGACAAAGTTCATTCATCACTGTCTCTCTCATGTGGTTTTCTTAATTGTAAATAATGACTAATATGGCCCAGACTTGTCAAACTCTGCGTCTGCCAAGGGCCGCTTCAAAAGAGGTCACTGATCCAGAAGCCATTACACGCGTCTGGCAATTCGTAATTTCCTACTTTTACTAATTCGAAACTTAAGATATAGTTTTCTTTTCTCTATTTTATCACAAGCAGACACATTGTGAATTTCATATAAAAATATATTCACTTTATTTACTTGAAACATAAAAGAGATATACACGCAGCTATTTAAGACGCATTTTGAACTTCATATTTATTTAAAACTGGGGCATTTGAGACCGCATATCATGTACAATTTATTAAGCGAGTTGGGCCCCACAAATCATCGAAGAGGTCCCAGTTCGATATGTCTGCTCTAACAGTGCTCTGTCTTTAGCCCGTGTTATACAACTGTTTTATATTCATATATTCTGCTGCGACACAAAATTAATGTAATATTGAAAAGCTGGTCAAGTATGCATAACGACAAATGACACCCCGTGATGCAGTCCAGTATTACTCCATATTGATCGATAATTGAAGAATTTATGTGTTAAAACATGTGAGAATGCATTTCGTCATTAGTTAAATTAAAAAAAATTGTAGTTTGGGTGATTTGGCAGCATCGGGCACTTCTCCGGTTACGTATATCATCTGTGGACGGAATGTGAATGAAGGCGTCAGTTTGCGTTTCGTATAAACGTCGGTGAGATTTATTAGAGGACATATTTTGGGCGCCCGGGATTGATTTTTCAGTCGGAAAGACTGTCTAGTAAATCAAACGTTGCTACTAATATTAGGACAAATTTGAATAATGTGTACTACCAGTGTGTTACAACTACATTTAATACGCATATTATGCAATGTTAGGACGCATTTAAAATACAGAACAGGACAAAGTCTAGTCGGGTGACATGGGAGACATATATGTAACCGAAGCAGGATTTTTAAATGGATCTTAAATAAATATGGTACGGACTGAATCAGAATGGGACCCAGTCGTTGAATCTTGGGTAAATGGCAATGAAATGTCGGATTTAGTGTTATTTCCTACGTCAACTGAGATGTTAGTAGATTCTTAAGGACTTTGTTCCATGTCATAAGTCTTTGGCGTGGAAAGTACTCGGCCGGATGAACGAAACGTCCATCGAGTCAGCAACATGTTATTCACTCCATTTATCATGGCACTGATAACTTCGTTGGTTTTTTATTATTGTGGTTTAGTCTGCGTGGAAGTATAGAGTGGGGCTGAGCTGAAACCTAAGCGGTTTTATTAGTTATGAGAATCAGGAATAGGCGTTGATCTTGCAGTAGCCCCCTATTAAAGCATCATTTTTCATGCACCACTGCACTACAAATAATGCGTTCATCTGACAAAGAGGGTTCTTTGAGATGCAGAGTGTAATGTGTTGGAATTAGCTGTGTATTTTTCGTAATTAAAACAAATGTCTATAACAGATTTCGATGACTACAATTTGGCCTGATTTACCGCTTTAGGGGTGAGCATATCACCTTTCTTTCTAGTTATTCTGGATTTACTACGTTGAGTTTGTCTTTCTTGATCATAACAAATGTATTTTATGTTACCTATTTCGAGAAGGTAAGGGTTACTTAACCAGTCTAGTCTCTGTGTAGATAAGATCGCCCCATTTAACATGGCAGAATTTCATGGGAGACTTTGATTTCATCTGATGATGACAATAATATGGTGAATTTTGCATGTTAAATGCAGAGGTAAACTTTCATGTTTTGCAAATTTCTCGCAACCTAAGAAGCAGGAACTCAAACTGTGTCAGCAAAGTGTTTCCTGTTTCTGTGACAGAGAACAGAAAATCGTAGAGGTACTTGTGAGTTATCGGGACACATCGCTTTAAAAATAGGTTAGGTTAGGTTAGGTTAGGTTAGGTTAGGTTAGGTTATCTTAGGTTACGTTAGATTAATGTGTGTGGATAAATGACAAATACTTGAAAGTCATTATATTTTATTTAAATAAATTATAAAATATTATATTTTATTTTTATATGCATGAGATGTTAATTGTTGTTACTACCTGTCTCCGGAGGCCAAAATTCGCTTATAGATTTTAAAATTGCTTTAAAAATATCGCCGTTATCATTTGTACGCCGCCACATGAACTCAGCTAAATATGAATCCAGATGATGTCGGGCCGTGCCTCCCTGTTTTGTGTCCCGATAACCCACAAGTACCAATCGCAGATACTTCTCTGACGTACGATTTGTTGTTTATTTCTTTTGACAGTGCAGCGAATCAACATAGCTGCACGTCGGTAGTTCTTGGTTTATGGGTTTCCTATACTCCTGACGACATTTGATTTCCATAAAATTTGCTCAAAAATAATAATAGTAGATTTTATTTTAATAACTGAAATGAACAGTTTGTGATTTATCGTTTCTTAACATGTCTATAAATTCACTGTAAAACTGATACATGCAACTGGCACAACGAACACGGTCAAGTGAGGTCGCTATAGTGAGTGATAAGTATGACAACTGAATCCATTACAAACGTCTCAATGGAATTTTGCCTTCAGCTTGATGTGTGAAAAATACGAAGGATATTTCTCGTTACGGAGTGAGTGACGTAGGACACAGTGTATCACATTTGGTTGAATTGAGATTGTTTATCGATCTGAAGTAATGGACGTTGTCTCGGGGATGTGTGGCCTAAATGTCGTCATAAATGTTTACATTTTAATGGAAAGTGTCACAAAAGTAACCATGAAATAAAAATGTATAGACGAGGAGGAAAATGTTTAAAAATATCTTATTGAAATAACTAAAATATGTCCAAGACGAAGTTTTGATGCAAAACTAAAACCTAATTGCCTCTAATAAACGCAAAATAAGTTATCTAAAGTAATCAAACAAGGAGATACAAGAATTTTACATAAAATACCGTCTCTTATCATTTTTATTTTCCTGCTTATAAAATGTAATTTCGTAAAATAATTATAAATCTTAGATGGAAAATTCCTATCAAAAATGGAAAGGAGCGAAGTTCGACTGCCTACATAATATGTTCAAAAATGCTTCAACGTACTGAAAAAAGCAAAAGACAAATAGAAACGAAGTAAAAGATTAAAAATGTACACTGCTTAGTAACAATAAAAATCTGACCTATGGTTTGGGTTCGGAATGTATAAGCGGAAATGTGTGTATGAAGCAGGATATATTTACGTTTATCTCGACAAGAGCCTGCAGTAATCTGCAAGGGAGTGCTGATGTTTGTGCCTGACTGACAGAGTGATAAGACTGTTTAGTTTGCTGCCTCATAACCATTCGCCTGGGTTGTCATGTATCTTGTGATTACCTGAAAGCCAATTTTGTTCCGTAGTTTAAAGACTCAGATTTGAATGTAGGAACCTTCATACAGAATATGGACGGGTTAAGTACTGCATATGACCTTTCTCCTACGGAAGGTATAAGTAATTAAATACAAATGAAGTGTTTCGAGGGATATCTATCTCACTGGAGTGTGGAATGCTCTAAGATTTATGCATTACATATGGGATGAGAACACGTCCTAAAAACAGCCCATCAGCCCACACATCTTTTATTCGTATTTTTTCAATAGAATCCATATTTTACTCGAAGCTCAATTTGAACTAACCAGTCATCTCAAAAATCAGCACTTAACACACACATTTTTACGTGATATTAACATAAATTAAAACAGTATAACAATTTTTTTAAAAAAATTCTCGTTCAGATGTGCATTTGGCGAAAAACACAGAAAATTGTTTTCTGACTTTGTGCATTGCAATTTCTGTAAAAGTCACAGATATTAAACATCACGTATGAAAATAAAAACGTAAGTCACATTAGAAAAATACATATTTTCTCAAAAATATGTAAGCACATTATAATACGGAATATAGTGTGCAACATCTTTTAGGGTCACTGTATGTGTAATTGCCAAAGTAGGTCAGACCTATCCAGGATTGTGTTAACAGTAGTATTTTTTTCTAAAAATCTGAATTATTGCCCTCATTAGTGACAAATCATAAAATATTTTGTTTCAATGGCCGCTCACTTTGGAATCTTTTCAACCTTTCTTTGAACATATTCGCTGTCCAGTAATCCAGTTTTCATTTCCAGGGTAATTTGCCCCTGGCAAGAAGCAAGAAATTGGCAGAGTTTCGTTGGGAAATTGAGAAGAAAATAAATGTAATATAAAAATGTAGTTGTCAGAAATAAATTTAGGTATTGAAATTGTTAACGCTTCAAGGTGGGAAAGGGCTTTCTTTCTGAAACTACTTAGTCTTTGAATTCATACAATACATTGAGTAGCACATAAATTCGCATATCCGCCATATTTTTATTTTGGAAAACCGATAGTTTGGAAGGCTGGAATAGGTTGGCCTGCTGTGGAATTGTTGCATTAGGGTCCATAATATTAATATTAGAATTACCTGCTGTTTGCATCATCAGTACAATCAGTGAAGCGTTGATAAACTTCGATCAGACTACACGGATCAACAACCTAGAAAACATTTAGCTTCATATTCGTCGTGAGAACCTGAATATCACCATGTTCTTTGCGGTTTAGTATCCACACATGCTGTTTCAAAGATAATCGTTCTACAGATATCACACTGCATACTTTATATTATATTTCTTGTATTTCATTAAATATTTACCTATCTAAAATTATTATACTTAAGTAAAAATCTAGATTTTACTTATTTTATTTATCGACATCAGTGGCTTAGACTCTACATTATTCAATGTTTGAATGATTAATATATAATGAATGAAGGTAACATGACGAAAATTAGCTGCATAGCTGAGGAAGGCGACGGAAACCTTTCAGGGTACCTGGTCTGCAGACCGAGATTGGAAGCCGAGACCTCATAGTACAAAGCTGCGATATATCACTTGGCCTGGACGTTCGATCTTCCAGATTTTAATTTAATATTGTCTTAGCGAAAGTTTTATTTCACGAATGTCCACGAGATTTTTTGTAATATACGCTGCATTTTGAGGGAAATTGATGCAGTTCCATTTGAACTTCATGAAAAATAACTTATACGAAGAAAATAAAATTTAGCCTACAGCTTTGGCATGCGGTCCAGAAAATTCTGTCTTCAAAACATTCCATATTACCTGTTCTGTTTTCTTAAATGCAAGTAATGAAACAGATTGCATCTTATTAATCGAGTGATATAATAAATATTATTATAAACACATCATAGCTGCTCAAGGTAATTTGAAACCGGTGTTCATGTAAATGAAGTTATTCTATTTGTAAAATATAAACGTACCATACACTAATACCTTTTGCGGTGTGTCGGGTTGGTAGTGTTAGGACAGTCGTGTTGAGCTGCACTAAAATACACTCACCAATGCTCGCGTTGAATCAAGAACTACGCGCGCCTGGTCAGTTATCTGTCTCATTGGCTTCAGCACCGCCTCCCCTACCCGGCCTTGTGCTGATAAGGAAATCAGACTCCCGGGATATAAGTAGGGAAAAAGCAAAGTTCCTCAAACCAGTAACACAAAACTTGTAATCTGTAATTTCTGACAAATTCTATAATTGGATGAGGAAAATTAGAATTTTGTGGGGCCATACCATGAACCATAAGTCCACTTGGGCTTCTACTCTTTAAAAATGTTACTTTAATAATAATATAACTGGGGGGAAAGTGATGTAAGTTGACGAGTAGATGGATAAAGATGGAAATGGTCGTGCTTTGGTTATTAAAGACTCTGTAGTCCTACACGTCTCTTGATGAAGAATAAATCAGAAGCTGAGACTACTTGTCAGGGCTGAGACATGGTATTTATATTTATTTATTTATTTAGTGTTCTGTCTGACGACAGGTCTATATGAACAGGATCCTTCCATCTTTTTCTCGGACTGGGACCTGTTCATATACGTTCTTGGCAGATGATCCAGAAGTAGTTTGCCATTGCCTTCTTCTGTGTGTGAATGGAGTAATTGTTGGGATGCCACGGAGAAACCGGTGAATGCCCCGGAGGAAAACTCCGTGTTGCCTAGACCACGGCCTTGCCCAACACAAGTTATAAATTCGGGCACCGCCGGGAATCGAACCCGAGACCCCAGGATCACAAGGCCAGCGTTCAGGTACAGCACAGGAAAATTGGTGTTGCAACAGCATTTGAAACGCGAGGCAAAATTCAACGTTGCCATGTGTAGCAAAAGCCAAAATTCGCTTCCCAAAAAATGGACATTCCGTTGGGTTCTCACAACGATACTACCAGAGAAATTATCGTTGAAGGTAGAAGCAGTATTATATCGCATTGTTATTCTCTTCAGTGTTGTTTCTTTACGATTTTAAGTTGTTTAATACTACCGTAGTATATGAGCCGGGATAGCTCAGTCAGTATAGTGACTAGCTACGGGCTGGACGACCGGGGTTCGATCCCCGACGGGGGCAGAGGATATTTTCCTCTAGCCTCTGCGTCCAGACCGGCTCTGGGGCCCACCCAGCCTCCTCTACAATGGGTACCGGGGTCCTTTACCGGGGGTAAAGCCGGCCAGGGCGTGATGCTGACCACTCACCCCCATCTAGTGCCGAGGTCAAGGAAGAGAGGAGCTATACCTCCACTCCCCCCAAACGCCTATTTGGCGTATAGTGGGACAAACTTTACTTTACTACCGTAGTATGTACTTCGGAGGAGTAGGTCTGGCAACAAAGCGCAAGCTTTAATTGCTTTGACCATGGCGAAAATATGAATGCATGTATGTAATATTCACTTCTAATGTGCATTTTTAACCATGCACTGCAAGCGTTCTTTGAAGTGATCATTCTGAGATTCACAATCATATTGTTAGCATATAATTATGTAGAGTGTCTAAATAGTCGTTACATTAAACAAGAAATATGGTATTCGCAGATTTCTCAGTGGACTTATTTAAAAAAGGACAGGAGGGATGGAAAAATACATGGGCACTGCTCAGTCAAGAGTAGTATACTTGTACCTGTTATGTAAATTTGTGTCCTGTCATTTTCACCCCAAAATACATCGGAATTAACAGCATCATTTACCATGTAATATTTCCACACAGAATAGTTTGCTCTGTGTTAACGAACACGAGCCTAAAACAGATACGTTTTCAAACCCTGTGCAGCTACGTTGTGTAAGTTTCGTACACTGTTTAATCGAGTAAGTAACAACCTGCTCGAGGGCCCAATTAATTCCAGCTTTTGATACAGAAAACTCGTTCAGACGTGGATAACCTAACCTGTATCCTATGATAAGTGTATTATATACAAAAACTCGGTTTTTCCTGTCCCTCGAGGCAAATGCCACTATAGTACCTTAAATTAGGCCAGACCACTTTCTTCCATGTAATTTCCCTTTCATTATTCATTCTGTTATTCCACGATACATAGTCTGAGCTACTGAAAGCGTCTTTAAATAAACCACAAGTAAATACGAAGATCGTACTTTAACATTCATTTCCTTGTCGTCTCTTTTCATCAAAGAGAATACGAAGACTCGAAATGATTTTCGTTTTGATGAACTGTGTAGCTGGCTGTGTAAGCTTGGGCATATCTCATAGTTCAAATGTGATTGATATCCTTCTGTATGAAACAAAACAGACATGAGGCATGTTGCCCGCAGTATAGTAAACATTTTGAAATTTAACATTTCCAGCGTGTTTACACACAAACATAGCTTTGAGCGAACAGAGGGGCAGCTCACTTTACGTTATATCAGCTTGGGATCTGATTGGTTGTTGTTGCCAATGGTGGATTTTGTATTATATAACATCTGCTCTCTTGGTACACGTGATAAGCGAAGAGCTAGTCTCTCGATGTCTCTAGTATTCTCGGGAAATGCAAATTCTTTTGTTGTGGGTGTGAAATTTAAAGGAAGATTACATCGTATTTATTTATGCAGAAATGTTATTTTTCTAGTAGGTAATGGCAGGCAATGTTACATGAATACTTGTGACTAGACATTTCAAGATATGGTAAAACCTGCCTAAAGTGGTACCTGAATTAAACGGAGCTTCTTTATATATATATATATATATATATATATATATATAGAGAGAGAGAGAGAGAGAGAGAGAGAGAGAGAGAGAGTTGCCATTGTGCATTAACACATTTACCCTTTACACTAACCCAGAGGTTCCCAAATTTTTATACCTTGCGCCCCCTTAAAACATTTCATAAATTTCACGTCCCCCTTCCAGAACAAGTGCAATAAAACCGCTTTTTCATAAAATTTAGCTATGAGTACACATTTGTTTATAATTTAGTATATATTATTCAATGCATTTAAGTTAAAAAACTGTAATAAAATGTACGTTTCATATCTAGATTAGTGGGATGGATGTGATTGCTTCTGTGAACATATTTACCGTTTACTACTTAAAACCGTCGATTCTCTACGAGTCTGAATTCTACAGCACTGTAAGACAACTAAACTGCCTCGTCCAAGCGAAGGATACAAAAATGTTTCTCTATATTTCGTTAAAAAAGTTTTTCATACAAGCAACACGCCCCCCCCTCCAGAGAACCACTCCCGACCCCCAGGGGGGCGCGCCCTACAATTTGGGAACCTCTGCACTAACCTAATCCTGCAATTCTCATAGCTTCGCTCTGAAATACAGTTCAATGTACACACATTATAGGGTTACCGAGCTTCGGGTTCGAATATTAACAATTATTTAATAAAGCCCAGTTATGATATTTTCAAGAACGAAATAGCGCTGTAATTACACACAAAACATGAGTTTTAATTCGACATACGATTCACAAATTTGATCCGGAAATTTGGTTAACATGTTTTCATGGGCTCAGTAACCGCGCACACCCATTATACAATACACCGTTCTTCAGAAGACTTGAGTGGTCGTTTTAACGATGATGAAGTTGGCTGTTTTCTTGCTTGAAGCGCCATGTAGTCTTGTAGAAAGTTGCCTACTTATGCAGGCAGCCAGCACCTGTAAAACGTCGGAAAATTACTGCCGGACTACACGGCCTTCCAACTCAGAAGATAGCCATTTTCATGTTCTCTGCCTTGAGAACCTGGAATTCTAAATAACCATGATCGTTCGTATCTATCGCCAGTTTATTTCTTTGGTAATTTGACGAAACCGTTTTAAGTGCTTAGGTTATATAGCATCGAATGAGCTGGATACAAGATTATCAAGTACTAGCACTTCAGGATTTGAAAGGATTCAGTCCTGTTCTGTTTTAAGATATTCGATTAAATTATTCTTCATATTCGACGAAAAAGCTGTGGAAAATTACCAAAACGTTGTGTGTGCCCTTTTACATTCCGTAATTTTGTTTAGTGTATGTCTGGGCTCTTGTGAATACGACAATAAATCTTTCAGATTCCGTGTAAGGCGAAAATTTTCTTGACTATGTGAGCGACTAGTATCTTTACGTGAAGGGCTCTGATCCATGCAGTTACTAGTTCTGTCTTTATTATTCATTTGTTTTAATTTTTTATAAACGGCTGTGACGTTACCTTTGTACCACCCCTATCCAAACCTTACCTTTCTCCCATCAGAGTGCGCCCTGGTCTTCTTTTGTTTTCCTGTGTCATACGGGGACCACTGTGAGTCTATGCCCGGTGGTCTGATGCTTCTCATCTATTCCATTTCTTTTGGTCAAATTTGGGTTTGTTTTTTGACTTAGAAAGTGTATCGGATAGCTAACACAGGTTCCCGGGACTGGTTTGCTGTTCCATAATTATTTTTTTGAGTGTCATTAGTTTGCGTTTTTATAGGTAAGTGTGTTTGGTTTGTATTCTGCTAATAAATAATAGTCTGATTTTGGTCAATAAATGATAAGTTTTGTTAAAGTTCTCGACCAGTGTGCGTCTTCTGGTAAATATACAATATCGCCGTCTAATTAACGCGGATATAGTAACACACGTTTGATAAACATTACCAAACTAAACATCGTATATTAATGAAGAAACGTAGGGCAATGTTGTTGCGTAATCTCTAAAAGATCCTTCATTGGAATGCGGAAACGTGACTGCTGGATCAAGAAGTGTGCAGTGAACATCGATGGTGAGCATTTAGGTATTGCTTTAGGTTTACCGTTGATGAAGAGGTACTTACAATTAGATTCCCTTGCCCATTATATTTCCTTAGTTCGCGTGTATCAATCCCTAAGTTTGTGTCCCACATTCTTTAGGCTGTAGGATGAAGTTGTGGACACAGTAATTTAAAATATTTTGTTCGTTGAACAATTAGTGATAAAGCTCTTAATGTGCTTCGAATTATCATTCACTGCCAACATGCGTAGGTAATCTGTCATTTAAGGAGCAAAAACTCAGAAGACATAGATCTACAAGTTTTCCTAAGTTTTATAATTTTATATTGCGATGATGGTGCATATATTTAATGAAAACTTTAAAATGTGTGGCTTTAGAATAAATGCATAATATCTCCAGAAACGTCTATTACGTTTTGCTTAATAAATTTTCACGTGACTGGAATTAACACAGCAGCAACTGTAATGAGTTCTAAGCTGACATGGTAATAAAGTGTCAGACACACGCACGTTATAGTGTGTACATTGAAATGAGATATTGATTTCATATTCCGCTACGAACTTACATAAGTACCACTGTTGTACAATCGCGTTAATGAAATAACATCTTGCATGTTTTGTACTTTATAAGCAAAATATAGCAATTTCGAATATGTTACCTCGCATTTCTTCAGAGAAATAACTCTTACTGCATTGGTGGC
This sequence comes from Zootermopsis nevadensis, assembly GCF_977971745.1. Classification (NCBI taxonomy): domain Eukaryota; kingdom Metazoa; phylum Arthropoda; class Insecta; order Blattodea; family Termopsidae; genus Zootermopsis; species Zootermopsis nevadensis. Next base: position 8,962,722 of record NW_028259156.1, on the reverse strand, counting down.
TTTCATTAATTAAGTCCATGGAAATATTCTTACTTGAGAAGCTAATATTTGTGGAAGCATTAATAGTTTAAGCAAAATACAGGTCTGTACTGCAAAATCCATATACAGAATGCCCCGAAAATATGTTTACACAGGAGCAACTTCGATGACCGCTTGTCAGTCAGTTGGTCATCGCTTTAAACTGTCACGAAATTAAGGCTGGCATTTTGAACATCCACACTAGAATCTTTAGTACATTAAGTGCCATTGCTGACGTGTGTATTGATTCATTTAATTAAAATGTCTTTATTTAATTCTCTGAATGTGTGCATACATCTTTTGGGGACACCTGTATTTGCCATGCTGTTATGACTAGATGATGCTCCTAGTTTTATTACAGTTTCTTCGTCTGGGCGCTAAAACCAATCTTTCCGTTGAGGAGGCTTTATAAATCTGCATAAAACAGCAAAACCCCTTCATGAGAGATTAGTCACAGTATTATTACCATCACTAGATAAAATAAAACATCGCAAATAAACTTATGTTCCGGGCCGGATTCAAACCCGTAATCTAAGCTTTTTAAATGATGCTTTTGCTTATTTTGTGACAGACCACACAGTTGTTCCGATCAAAGACTTCTACTATTTTAGCAAAAATTTTACTTACGACGTAAATATTATGATGCTATCAGGCAGACTTTATTAAACTAAAAGTGTCATAAATGCAAGTCCTTAAGGCAGGATAAGAGTTGAAGTCTGAAGCTTGAAACTGTAAAAGGGGATATGCTAAGAGTAAATATGGAGATCGTAAATTTTTATCTTCATCGTTTGACGATCATTTGATGGTTCAAACGAGCTGTGACGAATATGGCAAGCGTATCGAACCTTCGCTGTATATTTTGTTTCACACCCTTCTATCACACAACAAAACTATCAGAACATCATTTATTTGATGATCTACTTAATTCCGGCTTTAGGAAGTGCAGTTTCACCAAGATACTAGCTGCCCAATGTTGACGTGAAGTAGAAGACTGTACGAGGTTGTATAGAATCTGTAATGGAGAAGTCAGAATTGAATTATAAATATTTTTAAAGAAAATCGCACTGTGTCATTTTGTTGTAATGGAGCATGTACAGCGACTGGATTATAAGCTTCACTGAATTACAAACGCAACAGACAAACAAGTTACGCGATTCCAAGAAAAATATGGCGTATGAATGTAAGTAGGTAGAGGCCAGTTATGTTAACCGTGAAGTACACAAAAATTATGTCAGGGATCTTAGAAGTAGAGATTGGTTGATACTGGGATGTTGGACGAATAGATACTACAGGTGTATGAGATCAGTGAATCCCATATTAAATGAGAGGAAACTTAAATCGAAAATGAATCAGTCGAAGAAACGTTCCTTACTATTAATTGTAAGTATAATATCTAAGTTGCATTAATGCATCGCGGTTAATTGTGGAATAGAAATATTGATATTTATGAAAAGTGGGTAATATTTTATGCATGTTGCTTGGTAAAAACATTAGTTTCTTTGATAACAAAAACATTGTAATAAGTATAAAATTTTGGTCTTACTTTAAGAAACTTGCATTCCTGTGTTTTTAAGGCGTTTCTCTTTTTCGCGATAAAACTGATAGAATTACATGCTGTTTGCCAGGATTGTTGCTTGTGAAATAGGGCATTAGACACCCTACAAGATTTATCATTCACAATTATCTTGTCATGAAACCAGTGCAGTTGAAAAAAAGTCGCTAACTAAATGATTAAAAAACATTTCGCATGTGCGAAATCGTAAATATTATAAGAAAAGACTTGAGTAATTGTGAAATATTATAATAATAGTTTCTCTTCTCTTACAACTAAACACTGAAGATGCGGGAGGCAGAAATATTCCCTTTAAATAGCATTTACCATATAACGTTATTTTTAATAGTAATTTCGCGTGAAGAATTTTGCTGCACATAATTTCCCACACTAAATTCTCATCACAAAGTTTGTGTTACACAGTACGAGACAACCTTTTCGTAATATTTGTCTGTCGTGTGCGTATTTGATGTTATCTGTCGAACAGCTGTTATTACAGTCATTCTTAATCATTTCCCATATTCGTGGATTAACTTAAAACAAATAGTATATGTGTTAAATTATTAAAACAATGCATTTGATTTCTTTCCCACGTATTTAAGCCTTGTTTATTTTAGGTAAAATATATCAAAATTAACTGTTATGCTTTTTAAATCTTGGCTTTATTATCGATTCAAGCCGTTTATTCCAATGTAGTTACAAATGTAGTTTATTGTCCCTAATTACATGAGATTACAGAAGTGGTGTTTTATGTTTTATGACTTCTAGTTGCATTCACATACGTGTGGCTCAGAGCATCAGAACACAGTAAAATATCCATGTGTATGATATAAAGCCTTTTTGCCAAATTAATGACTATGGAAACAGAGAATTCTTTCGATGATCGTAAATAGTTAATGTACCAAAATTCTTCACGTGAAAAATTTAACGAAGATAAAAACGAGATCATTTCATTAGTGATTCATATTATGACGAAAAAATTTGGTCGATTCCTATACTCTTCTATTAAATACAAACTGGTAGTAATCAAATATTGATTTATCAGTCCTTTGATGTCAGTTTGACTTGAGTAATTTATATATTAAAGACTATATAGCCTTTAATGTAGTTTGTGCAGTTAAGTCCGTTCTGTAATTAAGTATCATGTAACGCACTCAGTTGAGTAATGGCTTCTTATTTCATTTCAATAGTCAGTTCCATGCGGAATTTTTTCGAACTCACTCATGTCTGTTCACTTATGCCCATCTCGTTTTATGTGCTTTACCGGTCTATTAAAATCAATTTCGCATCTACTGGAATCGATTCGGCTTTCTTCATATAGCCTAGAGTGAATAAAATATAGGTAATTTAGTTATTACATTTGACTACTGAGAGTTTAAAGAGTTGTAATAAATACATAAATCATTGTGATGTTATCCCTGCTAGAAATCTTGTAACTACTGTCATATTTATTTCGAAGAAAGAAAATTGCGTATATTACATAAAATATTATTTTTATTAATTGGCTCAATAATTTTATTTATTTGTGTTCTAATGTTCATTTTAATTTTATGAGCAGGAATAAGTACTGAAGATGAATGTCTTCTGGTTTGTTGCCCCATGCAGTCGGAGGTTCACCAACATTTCAGATAATGGAGGTATTATACACGTCTAAAACGTAGGTAAACGTTTAGCAGACTGCACATCGCAAGAATACAGAAGTAATTTTCATACTCACCGCCGTGAGAAAATCAAATCTTACAATAATAAGAACTATTCTGAGCAACATTCGTTTTATTTCATACTCATAAAAAATTCGTGCAATAACAAGTAATTTACTAGGTCTACTACAGAGCCACTTGTCATCTAGTTAAGTGGTAATAAACCTGGGGTACGCGTACCCCCGGGGGTATGCGAAGACATCTTAGGGGGCACGTGAAATTTAAAAACAATTTTTATTTTATGATAAACACTGTATAATCAGTAATGTAACTTATTTAATTTATTTTAGATGTAGATTATATACTATGTATAACTTGAATTATACACCAACAACTTTGGGGGTACAAATTTGAAGAGGATTTATATCTGGGGGTACGCGAACAAAAAAGGTTGAATACCACTGGTCTAGTTCATATTCTGACACATAGTCTAGTTAAGCTACTGACTTTATCACCGACCAATTTATGAATTCATTTTTTTACTAATTCTCTTTAATGACGTTATATCTGATTGATTGACTAAGTGGTTGTTCATTAATCAGTTATTTAAATGAATGACAAATAAATGAAAGGTGAAGCCCTCCGTGGAGTGTGAATAACTTTTCGTGGATGAATGTAGTTTGCAGAACACCTTTCTAAATTATCATCCATACAATTAAAATAGTCTCTCCTAAGTTTTCACTTAAAATTGTGATGAAAATATTTTAACATTTCGGTCCAATCTGAAGTAGTGGTAGGTGTATTATATCCTTGATAAAAGCAATCTATCAGTCTGGCGTCATGGTAGACCACATTGTGATTACACCGAACTGGCCTGCGGTGAAATAATTCTGTTTCTGACATGCGTATAGAATGCACTGCAATCCATTCTCGTTTCGTTTGTTGTTTTATACTCGGTTACATAAATACTATGTTTTGTTACATGTTATACAATGGTCCGGACATAACAGATAGTCAACGATTACACAAATGCAAATCCCCCCCCTCACCACATCCTACATGTTGTCATCATGTATGGGTACAAATGCTCTTCTAGATTATTCCAGTGTGAAAGAGAAGATTATTCTTAATTCGGCGCGGACATGATTTTCAAATTACACTATATTCTGTTGGGTGAACCAAACCTGTATTAATAACCTGTCGTCAGAATAAAATGACCTCATGACTCTGGTGCTACTGTGTTCTAGGAAGTAGTATGGAACTTTACTAAATATTAACTGCAGGCTGAATTTATGGATGGCGAAATATGTACCATTCTTAATGTTCTGCTGAAATAAACTATTTTATGTTGGGAATAATGCGTAAATAACGCACCGTAAACGTCAATCTCGTATCAAAGCTGACAAGTTAACATTTTCGGTACGAAATATAACACATATTTGTACACATTTTGATATGTCATTTATTGACTACCTTCGTCTACATAAAATGTAAAATTATGTATCATTTGACAATTTAGAATCCTGTCCTTTTGCGACAGGAGTCTAATGTACAAATTCTGCTTTCTGATATAAGCCTTGAGGAATCTTGAGGATTTTTTAACGCTTCGGCAGGAATTGTTATTACCGTCTTCAGAGTGAAAATGGCAAAGGCAGTGTTTGCTGAAATGTTGGAAAAACATTAAAGATTCGGAGATGCTTATCACCGAAATCTGAAGTTATGAAACCAATTATATGTCAACTTCACGTTCTTAATATTTTCGGGAGAACAAAATTCAAGACAGAAAGTCGCCATTACAGATTAATGACACCGTTGTATTCTTGAAGGTGACTGCAGAAGATAAAGTCTTTCCACAAAGAACATAAATCGTGGTGGAGGGATTGCACCTTCCTCGAATGCTGTCTTGATATATGTTACTCTGTGAAACATACCAAAGTTTTAAAGATTTGGTCTCCAAGTATCGTGCTGCAGCATCTGACGGAAATCGCACCTCATTTTGTTCTACTTCGAGCCTACGCAGCCATCCCCATAGCAACCAATCAGACTACAGATTGTGCAATATATTAAGAAGTCACAGTCAGTTGAACACTCCATTGTATAGGGTTTCCGTCTTTTGTCTTGAAAGAATTCTGAAAACTTCGTGAAGTTTGTTTTCACGACTTTTTCACATTAGTGTCCATAACGTCAAAGAGAGAACTCTCCAATCCTTTAGAATCGCTTTAATGTAAAAAACCCAGTAAAATATACACATCGTTAATAAGATCTGTCCCGTTTCATACATTATAAACAACTAGAGCAGAGCGCTCCATTCGGAGCTCCTGGGGGGGGGGGGGAGTGGTCAAGTTCTTAAAACGCAACTAACCCCCCCTTCGGGGAGGTTGGTTGAGTTTTAAAATCTTGAGTAAGAAAATAAACTAACCCCCCCGAATGGAGGGTTAAAACACTTGATCAACCCCCTATTCGGGGGGGTTGGTTGAGTTTTAAAATCTTGAGTAAGAAAATAAACTAACCCCCCCGAATGGAGGGTTAAAACACTTGACTTAGTGTCTTACTCAAGTCATTTGTTAAGGCATTTGTTTACTCGGCATTGTTGTGTTGGTACAAGAATGCCGAGTAAACAAATGTAATGTAACATTGTTTGATGACGTCATTTCTTGACTACAAATAGGTTGGCTACAAATAGGTTGACGACGACGACAAATCACGAATTTTTATAGTAAGAAGATGCTTATTGACGATGTGGACACTTCTTGACAAAACACAAGTCATCAAGCTTTTTTACAGGTTGTTATATTTAAATAATACTGAGAACTGACATGTTAATATATAAAATACTGTACCAGCCAATACGGCTACAAGTTGCGGATTGTATGAGTAATTTTTTTTATCCGTAATCATAATACGTTAATGAATTGGTTCGGCGTCGGCTTGTTCCATGCTCGCTTGGCGTTAATATTTACGATTTCGGTCCGGTGCATTTGACACTCCTCTCTTCGCCCCCCGTCCCGCAGGAGGATAGGGGCTGGAGGGTTGTTTTTAATAGGCAATATCCTAGTGTTCATTTTATTACCGACATTCCATTAGTGGGAAGGGGAGGGTGATGTTTCGTTTCGATTATATTTCACAGTTTTCACCACGGTAATTCTGCTACTGTTATCCGCGCAGGCCTTTCCGGCTCAAGAGGGATACATGGGGTAGGTTTCTCGTTCGATTGCACAGTGTAATCGAACACTTGTGATTATTTTATTGACACAGATCATGTTTTGGTTTAATAATAAAAAGCCTACCCCGCATCAGTATGGGGAGGCTATGAACATGCGTATGTCATAGGTGTGGTTCATTTGTTGGTGAAATGATTAATTAATGGTATTTTATAAATGTCTTGTTCATTAAACATGACGAGAGTTCAGTGATATCGTGTAAGTTATTCACGACGTGTGGCATTATAAAACAGATGTACATGTTTTAATAATTGTCTTGAATGAACTTCAGCGAAAGTAGAGCTACGTCCCTGTAAATTAAGAAAAAATTCTTTCCTACATTATACAGAATATTCTATTTAGTACGCATCTCAAACTACTACACAGGAACCGCTTCACGCACAAAACGATAAAATCAGTTAAATTTTGTTAGCCATATTCTGTTGTTGCAACTGAAGTATGGCGTGAAATAAGTATTGCCAAAATTTCAGCTGTCTTATTGCTCCATGATAATTTGTCACAGAACAACACTTCCTGTGTTACCAATCAGTACTTCCTTTTCAGGATATGCGTTGCTAAATGCTTCACTAGCAGCATCAGACGATTTCAGTGCGAAATAGTGTTCGAGAACTAACACGCGTCCTGATCGTCAACACACCGTGTTCCCACCTGCACAGCTTCTGCGCAGCTGTAAATCTGTAACCTTGACTGGAGTGAAGTACGTAAGCCGAGAGAGTCTAGTTGTACGTTAGTGGCCATGTTTATGTGCATACGTTATAACTATCTTCTGTAGGATTAAAATGGTAACCATTTTAATATAGTATAAAAACGTAATTACAAAGAAACGTCAGTTGCTAATTTATGTCATTTTCAGTCTGTATACGTTTATGATGAAAGTTATCACTTTATAATAAGGGACCTTTGCAGGCTGCATTTTTTGAGGTTATGTTTCTCTAATCGGTCCCTCGTCTTGATCTTCCCTTCCCTTGTGTCTTGTATATCCTATTCAAGCGTATGCGTAGGTATCTCTAATGTTCTCTTTTTCAGGTATTCAAACTAATATTTTATAATGCGTTTTATATTCGTTTGCAGTAATGATTAGAATTTTTTGCTATATACTGTTAGTGAAAGTACACATGAAATAAACTAAATAGTGTACAGCGTATTGTACTATGCGTCATGTCGCTTGAACCAGTTCTGATGGAGAATAATGCAACGCTGTCAAATACGTATTCATAATCTTTTGATATATCGAGACAACCATCCAGCAGTATCGTAAAGCCATAGTTGAATATTGAAATTTACTGCTTAACGTTCCGACATTTCACTTGTTTTAATGAATAAAATATGTTTTGAAATCTGTCTTCACGTATCAGAAATATGTTTTATTGTGTACTCCAATTGCTGGTGTAGCCATGACGGAGTTTCAGGAACACAGCAACAATTTTGTTTGTATGCATGATTTTATATATCATTACACTGCATGGTATGCAATCTTTTAAGATTACTCTAAACCCGGGAAGGATCTATTTCTGTTAAAAACTTTGACCAATATTTAACTGCATTCAGAAAATAGTTTACATATTCGCAGCTACCCTCCATATCGGGAGACAGAGTCTTCCATGTTCAACCTGAATACGCGTTAAGTTCTGGTGAGGTGAGATCCAACGAACGTCAACCATAAGAGACCGAAATTAAAGTATTATATGAAATGAAATGCTGCTTTCGGTATAGGATGCGTCTCCGACGTTTTGGAGACTACACGTTTCTCCATCGTTTCTGACATCGAAATTTTATTTCGTATCGATGCAGATGATCGATTCAGAATACTGCTTTGCACCAGCCGTGAAATTTTCAGATCTTTAATTCAACGACAAGACATTTGATGGAACCGAAAAGAATATTAAAATTTTTGCTTTATTTTGATGACTCTTCGTTTAACTATCCTGTATCAACTACATATTTTATAGTGTCACATGAGAATGAGGAAAAAATTATAGAATACCGTATTGAGATGGTGGCTTGTTTTGTGGTATGCTTTGGTAATGAATTTCCACTTGAATCATGTATCTATCATGGAACACAGTTCACATTTGAAAGATTCCAAATTTCATACTTGCGGCAGCTGTTGAGTAAATGAATTTTCTAAGTTCGTCATGAGAGTAGGTAGAAAACCCTTTTTTCGAAAATATACCCGTGATAAGTCACAGCATACCTGGCGGTTCTTGGTTTTTCTGTACGTCACTTCCCACACATTCTGTTCAATACGTGGTCACTTGGACAACGTGCTTCGTTCAAGTGTGGACATCATCAGGTTGATTTCTCTGCCTTCATGTCATTACGCTAAGGATATGCCACCGAGTCCCAGAAATAATGATAAATTTTATATCAAAACATTCGAAATGACTTGAAATAATCAAAAGTTAAAATAATAATTAAAAATGTTTTTAGAATAGCTAGGCGTGTTTTCTCTGAGTTGTATGTGTTGTGCTCCGTCGTTGTAGAATGACCCCTGACAGTCCCAACCCTCAAGCTCTCTCTAACTTTCTCTAGACAATTTCACTACTATTGAGTTCCCTCAAATGCCTATAATTAAGGCGACTTAACGGAAACTGTTCCATTCTTCGACCAAAGTGAATGGTAAATCCAGGTGACGACTGGCTAAATGGAAACCCATTGTGCGTGTCTTTGTTCTGCTTCGTAAGGAGAAAATTGCCTTGAACGTTTTATCACAAAGTACAAAACTGTTCCTAGCAAACACTTTCATCAGGTACACAGGTACATTGTTGTATGAAAGTCTAATAATAGTCCTTATAGAACTTCGAGACTGGTGGATAATGCAAAAACGTAGACTGTTATTAAAATAATACATATTCCTTGACATGTCCGCATGTCTATCAATCCGTGTAGAACTTCTTGGAAATGTCGTTTTGCATGAAATGTTTGTTTTCAAACATATATTATGCTATTGCATATAATTACAAAATTACGTGTGAGCGGCACGAATACAGTCGTAGAAAGGTTATTGGACATATCAGAACAGGACTTAAAAAGGTTCTCACACAGACATAACAGTGTCACAGTGCCCACGTTAATATTAATTAACTTCGTATTACCAAGGTAGCAAAACACAGCCATGTAGTGCAATGCCGGTCGATACCATTATCTTCCGATTTACACTACAATATCCCTATAGTTTTTACAGCAAAAATATTCTGGGCCTATGCATTTATCTGCTTCATGCAGACACATTTCATACCCATTTACTTCCGTGGATTTGATTGGCTTAATTATGTTTTATGAAGTTTAGGCCGTGCAAATTATGAAGCTCTAAATAAACATTTTTCTGAAGATTTCCGTCTTCTGGGTTGTTGCGCTGTGTAGTCTGGTCGATGTTAACCAACTGCCTCCGTCATCAGGGCGATATCGCCCTGATGACGGAGGCAGTATGACCTCTGAAACGTTGGTTAACATCGACCAGACTACACAACGCAAGAACCCAGAAGACAGAAATCTTCATCCTCACCGCTGTGTCGCCCTGATGATGGAGGCAGTATGACCTCTGAAATGTTGGTAAACATCGACCAGACTACACAGCGCAACAACCCAGAAGACAGAAATCTTCATACTCACTGCCCTGATGACGGAGGCAGTATGACCTCTGAAACGTTGGTTAACATCGACCAGACTACACAGCGCAACAACCCAAAAGACAGAAATCTTCATACTCATCGCCCTGATGATGGAGGCAGTATGACCTCTGAAACGTTGGTTGACATCGACCAGACTACACAGCGCAACAACCCAGAAGACAGAAATCCTACTACTCACCGCCCCGATAATGGAGGCAGTATGACCTCTGAAGCGTTGGTTAACATCGACCAGACTACACAACGCAACAATCCAGAAGACGGAAATCTTCATACTCACTGCCCTGATGACGGAGACAGTATGACCCCTGAAACGTTGGTTAACATCGACCAGACTACACAGCGCAACAAACCAGAAGACGGAAATCTTCATACTCATCGCCCTGATGACGGAGGCAGTATGACCTCTGAAACGTTGGTTAACATCGACCAGACTACACAGCGCAACAACCCAGAAGACGGAAATCTTCATACTCATCGCCCTGATGACGGAGGCAGTATGACCTCTGACACGTTGGTTAACATCGACCAGACTACACAGCGCAACAACCCAGACGACAGAAATCTTCATACTCATCGCCCTGATGACGGAGGCAGTATGACCTCTGAAACGTTGGTTAACATCGACCAGACTACACAGCGCAACAACCCAGAAGACGGAAATCTTCATACTCACTGCCCTGATGACGGAGGCAGTATGACCTCAGAAACCTCGGAAATCTTCATACTCACCGCCGTGAAAACCTCAAATCCTAAACATTTTTTCTCTATTTTTGTACTCTCTACTTACCTCAAATATTCTCCTCAACACTGCGTTCTTAAATACCCTCAACTGGTGTTCCCTTAAGGGGTGGGTATAATTACAAGTTTCACACCCATAGGAAAAACAGTTAAAGTATATTTGTGTATGTTTTATTCATGGTATGATTCAGAATAGTAGTCATTGACGGGCTGTTATCAGCAGGTTAATGAACCTTCAAGTTCATGAAAAGGCTTTGAATTTTTTGATTAGCTGAGCAACTATTACCTTCTTCAAGCACGTGGAGGTTGTGAATTATTTTGCTTAGCCACTTAGTTTGATTTTAAAAGAAAGAAATTTGTCTATACAAAATTAAAACAGCTCCAAGAATATTATTACACATGTCTCTTATTTTCTTTTAACAGCTTTCGCCCCAGATTGATACTGCCTTCTCCCCTTTGCTGTTGGCAGCCATATCGTCTATTCGGTGAGTATGGAATCGCTATTGAAAGAATAGAAATATATATACTACTTACTTGCCGTTTAACTTAAGAGGATTAATGGCGTTTAATTTAAGCGCATGAAATATATGATGCTAAGAGCAGAATATTCGGTTTCACAAGTGTGAATTGTAATAGTGCGTGAAACTGTACTCCCACTCCCCCATACGCCTGCATGGCGTGGTGCTTGGTTAAGAATTTCAGGGGAGCACTTATCCGTTGTATTCAACGGATTGTCTGTTGTCATATATTTAGTGCTAATCATTGTCGTTTAATGGGAATGCGTTTGTTTGGACTTCTCGAATCTCGTATCTAAGTAGGCCTGAACGGAGTGATGAATGTATGTAATGAATATTAATTCATAATGAAGCCACGGTGGTCTAGCGGTTAGAACGCTGGCCTTGTAATCCTGGAGTCTCGGTTTCGATTCCCGGCGGCGCCCGAATTTATAACTTGTGTTAGGCAACACGGAATTTTCCTCCGGGGGCTTCCCCGGTTTCTCCGTGGCATCCCAACAATTACTCTATTCACACACAGAAGAAGGCAATGGCAAACCACTTCTGGATCATCTGCCAAGAACGTATATGAACAGGTCCCAGTCCGAGAAAAGTAGGGAAGGATCCTGTTCATATGGACCTGTCGTTAGACAGAACACTAAATAAATAAATATATTCGTATGCTGTAGGTTATTTCACACCGACAGTGTGTTTACATAAATGTTCTGCTGTTGTGATGGAGATTAGACCTCATTCATTAAATATTCTTCGGCTTCAAAAGTAATTAAATCATATTGATTTTATCTTGTTAAGGAACGGCGTTTATGTTTAATAGAATTTTAAAGCGTTGTATTGCCTTATAAAACTATTAATATAGAAAAACTCTGTTATTATATGCAGTTTCGGTGAGTGCAATCATTTTATATTCTAACATGTGATATGAAATATTCTGAATGAGATAATAACAATTCACCATAGTTATCTTAGTTTCAAAACTTAATTTAAATTTTGTAATACTTCGCCCAATATTACTACTTCTCCTGCTGTTCCTACATTCGTTACGCAGTGTCAAATATGAGGACGGTATTCTTCCAAATTTAAGATGAATTCTGACTGGCCAAACAGAATTTGGTGTACCACTCTTGAATCTTGGTTAGATTTCAGGTTATCACGTCGGGGATTACAAATATGTTTTCTAGGTTGTTGCGTCGTGTAGTCTAGTAGAAGTACACCGACATATAAAGGTTCCTGCTGCCTTCATCATCAGCGCGATTACGATGCATCCTAGAAGACAGTCTTATTCGCTTTATTTTTGTTTTGTTTGTTTGAATTTTACCTGGGTATTTATACTTTGCAGTGTTTAATAAAACATGTAGAGGCTTCTAGGATATGGGTACCGCATTCATAAACAAAATCAATTGAAACAATTTTGTGACGTAATGCGAAGCGGGTCCTTTTCTTTTCCTTGTTTTGTAAACACAACATCGCTTAACTTTTGATAAAATTGGATATTCCTCCTCCTGCCCGCGTGAACATAATGCTCCTAAATGTACAGGACTTCTGCAGTTACACGACAGCATGTAGTATCCTTTCACACACACAAATCGTCATTTTAGTGAGGATAGAACAAGTTTCAGGCTGAGATAACATTTACGCACCAGAAGAACTCTGTAAGAGAAGATTGCGCGTTACGTAACAGTTAGGTTCAGAAACTTTTTCTTTCCAACGCAAAAGTAATTTTACGTCTCTGATCACTTTCTAGTTAGTCAATACTTGATCATATTATCTTGTTATGACGTGATAACATTCACTGACAGAAGAGATAGCGTCTCTTGGAGGTACATCAAGGTTCTTTACTGTAAAGTCTGAGATACTGAAAAAGCGTTTATAAGTAAAAAAATATAATTTCGTAACTTCAGGTAAAGAAATACATGTATGATAATTATTTTCGTATCAAAGGTACCCATATTTCCGCTATGAATATTCTGAAGGCCAGTCTCCTTTGAAATCTAGTTAAAATTTGAATTATGACATCTCTGAAAATAGTCTGATACAAAGCATTTTATTATTAATGCATCGTCCCTAATTCTTATAGGTACAATAAATTATAATCAGGGAATACATAAGGGGTATGTTTAAATTGCAATTCTATGAATGGGGAAAGAGGAAGGTGTTATCACTGCAGCTGCTTGGATGTGCTGAGGAAAGGTACGAATAACCTCAGTCTACATAGCCGTCGTATGGGCAGAGATTTGAAACCAGGGCCTCCCGAGTATGAAACATGAGTCTTACTCACTCCACTGAGGCAGTAGCGGGTTCTTCTGAACACAAGGGTTCTACAAAAACGCAAATTTTAAGCTCTTTTAGCGACTATCAGCTTTCCGAATAGTATCTTACTCACAGTGTCAGTCATTTGTAAAGACAGATATTTGTACGCCCTTTTAGTGATCGTCCGACCGTCCGTCTCCTGTACAGATATGCTTGTCAGTATTATTGACGCTAATAAACTGACACGAAAATCTATTGAAATCCATGGACTCAGACTTCAATTCGCCGGACAGATTCTAAACCACAACAGAGAGTCCGAAAATGCCACGCTGTTAGGTCAGCGCCCACTTCGATCAACATCAAACAACAGTTGCTGTCAACTTGTGGAGCCTTTATATAAGGAAACCCAGCTATTTCCTGTTCCCAATTTATTCCACCTTGCTTATTGTCATACAAAACCACCGCATGAGGTCTAAATAACAGTAAACTCTTGTAATAAGCAAAGTATAAAGTTCATATTTTACTACTCCATTGCAGATTGTTAATTTACCATAGCACTTCTTTAACTGCCAGCAAGTCATCGTAACCCCCAGGCAATGCAGTTCGCTGTAACAGAGATGGAAAGAGGGCGGGGTTCCAGCACCTTTTAACTGGAAAATTTGGATAGGGGGATAAGCCTTAACAGAAAATAAGGGCAGACAAGAAAAGCTCTATGTTTGTATTGGCATTTAACCGGTTTGAATAAAGACTGTCCTAAATGAGTTTTCTGTGTATTTGCAGATTCAAAGGCCTAAAACGACTGTAGGCGAAAATTTTTCTTCAAATATAAAGAAATGTCAATCAGTACACAAGTTAAAAATTCGATAAACATAAGAAAAAATTTTGGGAACTGGGAAATTAGGATAGAGATTGTGCAGAGTTCGAAGGTTGTAAGTGGATATTTCTTGAACAAATATAGTAGTACGTGTGAACATCAACACTAATCTCGCACACCACTTTACTTTGAATTCCTAAAATCCATGGCATGTAAAATTTGTTCCCGCGACCCTTACGAAACCAAAAAAATATCATCTAGAGCGCTCCGTTGTATTGTTCTTGTTGCCGCTGGTGTGGTGGGACACGCCATATCCCACGTGTATTGCATTTGCATTATAACATTTCAGTCTGTTATTATTGTTACGTAAAACTTGACTTAATTACTGCCTCAGGGATTCGGAGTGTTTCGGACACTTGTACTGCTTTAAGATTCCTGTGGACTTTGTTGAGTTTAGCTGCCGCATTCAGGTCAACTACCACCCAGAGACCGTTGAAAACGGGACGTAGTGTGCGGGAAAGCTAAGTAACTCTTGACCGCAAGAGGTTAATTGCCTGTTGGCAGTCTATAATTTACCAAGCAAGCACAGCCCAGCGTCACTTCCAGCGCGAATTGCTTTCTACAAAGACGGATGGAAAGACATTCAGTGAATACTGATCTGTTACTTTATGGTGACCCTTGGGTTTCAAAGCCAGCGAGGCAGGTCGAGTTTCAACATTTTAACTGTGTGATAGTTCAAGCATAACATCAGTTCTTAGTATGCCGCTCATACAAAGTGTAGGCATAGAAAAACATCGCCCATTTATACCCCGAATACCATTACGTATGTTCCACGTCGTACACTTATAACGCGTGTACTGAAGGTGCCTCTGACGTCGACGTTATGTCCACGTGTATGCATACTAACTAACTAACTAACTAGATGGCTTACCGAACCCGAAGGTTCATCACCGAATTAACCAAAGCCCTCCACCGGACCCTGTCCTGGGCCAACAAAATCCAGTCTCCTTCAACTCCTATCTCCCATAGATCCCGCCTGACATTATCCTCCCATCTACGTCTAGGTCTCCCCAGAGGTCTCTTCCCCTCAGGCTTCCCAAATAGTGGACCCAACCAACTAGATGGCTTACCGAACCCGAAGGTTCATCACCGAATTAACCAAAGCCCTCCACCGGACCCTGTCCTGGGCCAACAAAATCCAGTCTCCTTCAACTCCTATCTCCCACAGATCCCGCACCACGTGTATGCATAATTTAGTTATTCAGATGTCTGAATGAACAACATTAAAATATCGTAATAGTATATGGGTACCGTGTGCAATGCTAATGTAAGTTAGATATTTTCCATCAGGTTCGTAGCTCACAACGTCTGCTACCGTTATTGGAGATCGTCGCATGATCTTCTCCCCACTATTCTTATTTCCCTTCCCCTCTCGCGCGGGCGAATGGTAATCATAAAGTAGGAGATCAGTACCAACAGCGTGGGTCTCTGGCAGGCAGAGACATGTCGTTCGTTGTTCGTGCATCGCCACACCCGGCCCAGCCCATTATTGCTCCCCGTGTCCCTACACACTCGCTGCTTTGACGCCGTCTCTCGCTTGTCACTCCTGACAGTCATCTGCTACAGTGATAGGAAACAAAAGTTTGTATTTAGAGGCGTGTTTCCGCCTCTCAATTTCATCCTGATGCACTCCACGGAGATCGGTCGCTAGTCATTCTTATTCAAGTTATCTGGGTCGCTCGAACACTGGGACTGAAGGGTCTAATAATATAATTCATAATATTTTATATCTGCAATGTCAGATTCAAATAAACATTGCTGTGTGCATTCCAGAAACGCTTGTGAGTGTATGAGAACTGTTTCACCACACTGACATATTCTATTGTTTCCAAAATAGCAGCATATATACAGGAATTTCGTCTATGTTTCCAGGATCCAGTAATTCTCTAGGGAAATTTTAACACTATTCCATCTGAATATATTAAGTCTCTCCAGAACTTCAGCATTTTCGAAGTAACTCGGAATAATCTAAATAGGAGGTATTTAATTGATAAACATGAAGTCAAGAGGTCATCAAATTTGTACTTCCATAAATTAATCGTATACTTCGTAAGAACTGGAGAGAAATAACAGTAGAAATACTTTTTTAAGATCAAAGCCAGGGACAGAATGCACAGGTGATAAGTGTGTTTTACAAATGCTTTCGTCCACAGGCATCGCTGCATTAACGATAGAACAATCATAAAAACAGAATCGGCTGTGTAAGGTAAATCAGTGAAACTTTTTTATAACAGCGGTTTAATATAAAAAGTCAGTTTATTTAATTCTATGTGTTGTCAACACAAGAATAAGAATAACGTTTGTAATATAAATGAATTTTATAATATATCCCATTCAGTCGTAAGATTTGCCTCCAACACGAACATCAGTAATCTTAAAATTATAACAAATTTAACAGCTTAGTGGAGCTGTATGAACGCATTGATTAAGACAGAAATGCGAGTTTGAAGTGAGCGGTGTACAGTTTGTGGACATAAAAAGTAACTTTGATTTGCCGTTGGTAGTAGAGTAGGTAATCGTTGTATTGTTCATACAATTTGGCATTGTGGCAGTGTACGTGGAGACCGGTGTGGAGGCCTGTCAATATGGCATGCCCTGCCCATGCTATGTTCCTCTCTGCCGTCGAAATAACATTACACCCCTTGTACGCACCGTACCAAGCCACGGTGGTCTGGAGGTTAGAACGCTGGACTTGTAATCCTGGGGTCTCGGGTTCGATTCCCGGCGGTGCCCGAATTTATAACTTGTGTTGGGAAAGGCCGTGGTCTAGGCATCACGGAGTTTTCCTCCGGGGGCTTCCCCGGTTTCTCCGTGGCATCCCAACAATTACTCCATTCACACACAGAAGAAGGCAATGGCAAACCACTTCTGGATCATCTGCCAAGAACGTATATGAACAGGTCCCAGTCCGAGAAAAGGATGGAAGGATCCTGTTCATATGGACCTGTCGTCAGACAGAACACTAAATAAAATAATAAATAACGCACCGTACGAGTAGTGTGCTCTTACGGCAATGGAGCGAACACAGCCGTACCGAGCGGAGCCAAATCAAAACCGACGCGAACAACATTATCTGTGGTTTTCAAGCACTATATCTGTCTATCCGCGCTGTAACCACACCCTGGCTGACGAAATGAACCTGCACGGAAATAAGTACAGTGTCATCGCTGTCCGGTAATCACCTCACCAGCGTGACCCTGTATCTTCCCGTTAATGCATATGGGGGCTTGTTTCAGCTGCCGAGCGAGCTAACATTGACAGTGGAATATGTAGTTAGTTGTCACAACAGAGAGAACATTTTAAATATGTTCCAGACATGGTAACGGACCTCCGAGGATATTATTCTGCAATCCCGAAAGTTAACATGATATACCTACCGGCTAAGTAACTTAACTAAAAACGATAATAAGCACGAAGGTTGTGGTCTGTCTTTAAAAGATTTTTTTAATTCATATCTTATCTACACGATAACTTCATATGACAACGCCATAAATATGTAATAGATAAATTTGAATGATAAAAATTATCGTAGAACGTCTGCTTGTACCCGGTACGCATGAAAGTTTATCTTTCGTTTGTCTTCTCCACCGTTTACCGCGCTATGAGATCTTTACTTAGGTATTGCTTGATGGACATAAAATAACTAGGGCAAATTATTATTCTAACCTTGTATTTCATAGCGTGCTGTTAAGCAAGCTTCCAACTTACAGCATAATGATGCTGTAGTTTTCCACAATTTCCGGTACCATACGAAATGAAATTTATTTATTACAGAATAATATGATTTCTCAAATTACAAATCTCAATTAAACATGTGCATGGTGTGGACCCTATAGTTTTATTTACATATTTATTAAAACGTCGTTTGTTTCTACATATGGATTCGAGACAGAAAAACGTTGATGGCGATCTTCTGCATTGTTTCTGAAGTCCTTTCTGCTTCCATTATCAGGGCGATGAACAAGCGACGCGCGTGGAATTAGTTTAATGGATGTAATTACTTACTTACTCTACTTATTCACGACAATGATGGAACCTCAGTGACACTCACACATTCGTATGGAATGTGAATAAATTCAAAGAGAGTCATACGAAATTTTAGTTATTTCATTTTTGTAAACAATCTGAAAGAAACTTTTGTTACTCATTGAAGTTGAATCTCTTGTAACGCGTTCTGTGTTCTGTCCACTGCTAGATAAATGACATAACGTCAGCGGTCAAATGTGCGGTTAATGTATGTGGTTTGCCACAGGTCAACTATCTATTTTTTTCAATCATTTCTGCAACCACAACACAATTTACGAGCACTTGTGACCAATCCACAGGTACCATATCCATTGTATTGAAATTCAAGCTTTTTATTTTTCCAAAGGTTTCTTTGTAAATGACGTACATACCGCATATGCCTCGTTCATATAACTATCACAGCATGACAATTTTTGTAATACGCGTGTTTCATCGAGATAGAAAGAAAGTTACTCTTTCATTTAGTAAATCACTTTATACCAGCAGTTTTGTGCATTTATACACTGCTGTGGAAATCTAGAACCACCAGACAAGTGTATATGAAACAACTACGTTCTGAAATTGCATTCGACAATTTGCTTCTCTCGACAGTGAATTGTAACAGATTTTAAAAATTACGCCCCTACACGACGCTAAATTAACTTATATGTCGGAGAATTAGAAACAGGGGTGAGTGAATAATTGCCAGAGGCTACAATACAGCGAGACTTTCTAATTAAGAGGAATACGAAACATGTTGAATTTAATGAATTTTTTAACTGCACCGTGAAGCATAATTCTTCCTGAGAAGCTGACAGTAGTTCAACTAGACAATAAATTCCATTACTTTTATACAACCCAAAGGTTCATTACCGATTTTTTAAAAGAGCCCATCACTCTCCCCTGTCTGGAGCCAATTGAATTAATCCCACACCCTTTTACCCTATTTCTCTGAAAATAATATTTTCCCTTCATCTATACCTGGGTTTTCCAAGTGGGTCCTTTCCTTTGGGTTTTAGTGTCATTCATGTCTCCCATGCATGCTGCTTTTTCTATCTCATTTTCCTTCATTTTGTTATCCTAATTCTTAAAGAATACGAACAATAAAGCTCTACAGTCTGTAGAATCTACTTCCCAATCTCCTGTTCCTCTCTGCCTCTTCGATCCAAATACTCCCCCTTTTTCCAAATACCTTTGATCAGTGTTATTCCGACGAATGTCAAATTATATGGTCAAAGACTCTCGTTATTTAAGATAAAAACCAGACTGTCGACATAATATGTATTCTGTGATGTCGGGCCAATTCTGATTATTTGATTATCACATTTTAAACAATAAAAACAAATTTGTCTTTTTAATGGGGAAGCTTTGTTTTTCTTTAAGGAAGTAATTACATTTTTAAAAATTATGTATAAGACATGCTTCAGATGGCACATACTTCAGTCAAAATGGAATGATTTCGTATTTCCATTTTCGTATAATGTTATTTAGGTTATTTGAGTAATCTGATTCTCTTGATAATGCGGGCTGAGGAGATATTCTGGCTTGTGGGCGTAAAGATGAACAACATCCTGACCGCCGATACATAGCCGGGAACCGGATGTAACACAGTTGTGCGTCGACAGGGGACAGAGCGGTTGATGTACTGCGTTCAAAGGGGAAACTGAATGGTAGACCATATTTGACATATCGTGAAGGTTGAAATGTCGTAGCAATACGCTCTGCTACGTTTGTTATTTGTACTCTAAATTATTGTTGACATGACTTCCGCCATCTTAAATACTCAGTGTGACAACAAAATGTCATTACAAAGGTACGCGAGACGCAAGCAGTCAATGTATGTAATGTATTGAGTTTTTATTATTTCAGAGACTGATGCATCATATCAATAAATTTACGCAGTTTATTACATTTATGTCTCGGATTGATTATTCAAGCTGTATGAAATATAACTTGAAAAAATTTTATGTTAGATTTACCTAGTTCCTAATCAAGAATCTTTATTTTAAACCTAATGCCAAGCTTGGTTATCGGCAGAAGCTTCCTTGATGTTTATGCTAATCTGTTGAAGATTACGTGAGAGTACAACGTTTAAAGATGAAATTTAATTAAAATTAAATTCTTGTTACGTAATTTATGACAGACCCTCCCGACATACGTTGAGTAGTGGACTTGTTTAGATAAAATATTCCAAATTCTGGACGACCGTAGAGACACACAGCGATAATCTGTGATTTATATGTTTATCTTGTGTATATCTTGTGAAGAATTCACGTAACACAAATGGTACCTACAAACAGTGATTAAGGATACCTGGTGAAGAAATTGTATAGTCTGTGGAGGACACTATGTTGAATTCTCTACAAAGTTGGTCGTTAAACAAAATACACGTTTCAATCCATGATTTTAAGTACTACTGAAACTTCTGCTGGGAGTCGGTTACGCTATGCTCTGTTGGAAAACATGAGTCATCTCCTGCGTCTCTGTTCGTGTCAGCAATACACTGCATTACTGGAGACTGCTGGAAACCAATGTTTTTGGAACAGGAATAGGAGGACTACGCATGCGCAGTAAGATCACCCATTTCTCCCAGTAGTTCACGTTGCGCGCTAGCAGTTGGTATCTAACAAATACAGATGAAAATCTGTATTTTAAAAGAAGTTGATCCAGAGAATGTTCTGAGTAATAAATTTTTGTTGGGAAGAAAGAATGATGTGATTAAAGCCTTTGATGAGGAGCCGACTGTCGCGTGTCATATAAAGTGCTTCAGTCGTTGTGGGATTTAGGGTGACAATTCAGTAGTCACGAAGTACCTGGATGCTGAATGATATATCAAGGGTGTGGTTAGTTCATGCTAATGTCAAGAGGTCACTGGCTACTGAAAAGGTTATTTAACCTTCGTGTAACCTCTAAAATGATATATTTGCTTATGACACGTCATGACTTTGTATTTATTTGCTTCTGCAGAAGAAATAATTTGTATTACAATAATGACTAAGATGAAAATTCACCAACCAGTAATTAAAATACACGACATTATAATTACCAGCAGGAGATAATGACAGCAACAGACCATTTTAAAAATCGCGATATTCTCCACAACAGCCAACATTATCTTATCATTACTAACCAAGTACTTGTCGTTTTTTCCGAATGTAAGGAGTGACGCTCGTCTTATATCCTGATATTTCAACTCCCCTGGAGAATTTTTGCGTCTTTCAACAGGGACAGTTGGCAGACATGTCGGAAACGAATAGTCGAACTGATCGACGTTGGCACTTTACGCATTTATTTTACCTTTGATCTAATCCATATTTTCAGAACACGTGATTTACATTAATTCGTCGATATTCTGAAGACAATTCGACTAATTCCATTTCTTTTTCCACGAGAACTTAAAATGAATCTGATTTGTTGTTCGTGATATACTTTCATCACACGTAACTGACTGACCTGCGTTCTCTGAAAGGATGCCTACTCGAATGTGACGAAGCGAGAATAGGAAAAAAGGAAATCGTGACTCGAATTAATAAGATGCTGAGACTTTAGAATGGGAACCATTAACTCGTTGAAGACAGAAGGCGTTAGAAGGCGACAAACCGGTGCGACGAGTGGAAAACACAATAAGCTTATACGCGATTCCTACGAAAAGGCTGTCTGGAAGATGTGGTTACGATGAACGAAAATATCAAACATCCACAAAGACATTTCTTCTGAAACCTGTTCACGATCCGCATCAAACAGCTGTATTCTCCGCTGATGTATCCTTTAAAGCCCTGTTGTAACTATACAGACCATCCTAACAGTCAATTACCGTGTGTTTTACCCGCAATCAGAATAAACAGCATTTATATATCAAACAGTGTTAACCAGATAATCTTTGTAATGGTGAGGCGTTGTGTTCCGGTTCAAACCATTCTCGCTGCATCATGTGACACAGAATGAAAATTCCCATTGTTTAATCATGTCAAAACCGATTAGACAAGGAAGATATGAAAGCGTATTCACCATAACTTCTGTTAGAAATACTTTCGGCTTCAATAAATTGTGCCTTACCACCGAGTGGCGCGCAGAAGCGTATGTGGGTGTAAGTCTTGAAGTGAGGCACTTATAATTTTCGTCAGACTTTAACCAAAATTCGAATTTATCGACAAATTCTGCTAAAATTCTTAAGTGCCAAATTTTGTTAAAATACATTAAGCGGTTACCTGCAGACAAACGTACGGATAGATGCACGTGATTAAACTAATACGTCCGTTTAGTTGCGAATGCGCCAAATATCATATTTTATTTCAAAGTCAAAAACGAGTGTCGTAGTTGGTGAGCTAAAATTTCAATGTGGGCATAATGATCATTGAAAATAACGTTCATTTTTTACTGTAAATTTAAACGATTAGTAATGAAAGGAGGGAAAGAGAGAAATAAATGTAAAGCAACGAAAGTGTGAAGGTATTGAGAGAGAAAGGAGGGAAAGTGAGCTGATAACAGGTATTAATTTATCTTCAAGAGTAACGTGTTCTAGAAGATAATGGGAAAATTCTTTCTAAGTCGAAAAATTACAAATTCCAACCCTTAGTTTTCTCGTAATAACTATTATTACAGGCACGAAAATAAATGCTGGTGCACAAACATCATTATAATTTAGTTCAGTGTGGATCATCGCTTTAAATCTTATTTCATACCACAGAATTTCCAACAAATCTGGAACCATAGTCAGTATTGATAGAGCTGTTACAAAATACGCTCAGTATATCCACAAATTTATGAATTGTCTCGCTGTCAGCGGCTTCGACACACCAGAATTTCTTTCAAACTCTCGTCTTTACTTATTGTCATCACCCACAACTGGGATAAAGACAGGACGTGTATTTTCTGTAGTTACACATT